>NW_027275688.1:0-52824 GCF_030028105.1 Mobula birostris
TGTTTCCATTAGTTTGCAGTAAGTACTTTGGTGTAAAATTGAGATGTATACTACCTTAAAGTCAGAGCATAGTAGTACTGAGAAATTAACTTTTTTGTCTTGATGAACTGAGGCATGAAACAACTTTAAACCTAGTCATACTCATCTGGGAAGTCAACCAAATCTGTTTGCATTAGGTTTGCAGTCAGGACTTTTGAGTACAATTGAAATGTATACTACTTTTATGTCAAAGCATTCTATTCACTGTGAAATCAACTTTTTTCTCTTTATGTGCACAGCTATGAAACAACTTTCAGACATCTCAGAATCATGTGGGAAGTTAACCTATGGTGTTTCCTTTAGGTTTGCAGTAAGTGCTTTGGAGTAAAATTGAAATGTATACTATTTGTATTGTCTAAGCATTGCATGCTCTGAGATAACAACTTTTTTCTGTTGATGTGTACAGCCATGAAACAACTTTCAAACTACTCATAATCATGTGGAAAGTTAACCTAAGGTGTTTCCATTAGGTTTGCAGTAAGTGCTTTGGTGTAAAATTGAAATGTATACTACTTTTATGTTAAAGCATTCTATTCACTGGGAAATCAACTTTTTTGTCTTTATGTGCACAGCTATGAAACAACTTTCAGACATCTCAGAATCATGTGGGAAGTTAACCTAAGTTGTTTCCATTAGGTTTGCAGTAAGTGCTTTGGTGTAAAATTGAAATGTATACTATTTGAATTGTCTAAGCATTGCATGCACTGAGATAACAACTTTTTTGTGTTGATTTGTACAGCCATGAAACAACTTTCAAACTACTCAGAATCATGTGGAAAGTTGACCTAAGGTGTTTCCATTAGGTTTGCAGTAAGTGCTTTGGTGTAAAATTGAAATGTATACTATTTGTATTGTAAAAGCATTGCATGCACTGAGAAAACAACTTTTTTGTCTTGATGTGCACAGGTATGAAACAACTTTCAGACATCTCAGAATCATATGGGAAGTTAATCTAAGTTGTTTCCATTAGGTTTGCAGTAAGTACTTTGGTGTAAAATTGAAATGTATACTATTTGTATTGTCGAAGCATTGCATGCACTGAGATAACAACTTTTTTGTGTTGATGTGTACAGCCATGAAACAACTTTCAAACTACTCATAATCATGTGGGAAGTTAACCTAAAGTGTTTCCATTAGTTTGCAGTAAGTACTTTGGTGTAAAATTGAGATGTATACTACCTTAAAGTCAGAGCATAGTCGTACTGAGAAATTAACTTTTTTGTCTTGATGAAGTGAGGCATGAAACAACTTTAAACCTAGTCATACTCATCTGGGAAGTCAACCAAATCTGTTTGCATTAGGTTTGCAGTCAGGACTTTTGAGTACAATTGAAATGTATACTACTTTTATGTCAAAGCATTCTATTCACTGTGAAATCAACTTTTTTGTCTTTATGTGCACAGGTATGAAACAACTTTCAGACATCTCAGAATCATGTGGGAAGTTAACCTAAGTTGTTTCCATTAGGTTTGCAGTAAGTGCTTTGGTGTAAAATTGAAATGTATACTATTTGAATTGTCTAAGCATTGCATGCACTGAGATAACAAATTTTTGTGTTGATTTGTACAGCCATGAAACAACTTTCAAACTACTCAGAATCATGTGGAAAGTTGACCTAAGGTGTTTCCATTAGGTTTGCAGTAAGTGCTTTGGTGTAAAATTGAAATGTATACTATTTGTATTGTAAAAGCATTGCATGCACTGAGAAAACAACTTTTTTGTCTTGATGTGCACAGGTATGAAACAACTTTCAGACATCTCAGAATCATATGGGAAGTTAATCTAAGTTGTTTCCATTAGGTTTGCAGTAAGTACTTTGGTGTAAAATTGAAATGTATACTATTTGTATTGTCGAAGCATTGCATGCACTGAGATAACAACTTTTTTGTGTTGATGTGTACAGCCATGAAACAACTTTCAAACTACTCATAATCATGTGGGAAGTTAACCTAAGGTGTTTCCATTAGTTTGCAGTAAGTACTTTGGTGTAAAATTGAGATGTATACTACCTTAAAGTCAGAGCATAGTCGTACTGAGAAATTAACTTTTTTGTCTTGATGAAGTGAGGCATGAAACAACTTTAAACCTAGTCATACTCATCTGGGAAGTCAACCAAATCTGTTTGCATTAGGTTTGCAGTCAGGACTTTTGAGTACAATTGAAATGTATACTACTTTTATGTCAAAGCATTCTATTCACTGTGAAATCAACTTTTTTGTCTTTATGTGCACAGGTATGAAACAACTTTCAGACATCTCAGAATCATGTGGGAAGTTAAATTAAAGTGTTTCCATTAGGTTTGCAGTAAGTGCTTTGGAGTAATATTGAAATGTATACTATTTGTATTGTTTAAGCACTGCATGCACTGAGATAACAACTTTTTTGTGTTGATGTGTACAGCCATGAAACAACTTTCAAACTACTCATAATCATGTGAAAAGTTAACCTAAAGTGTTTCCATTAGGTTTGCAGTAAGTGTTTTGGTGTAAAATTGAATTGTATACTACTTTTATGTCAAAGCATTCTATTCACTGTGAAATCAACTTTTTTGTCTTTATGTGCACAGCTATGAAACAACTTTCAGACATCTCAGAATCATGTGGGAAGTTAACCTATGGTGTTTCCATTAGGTTTGCAGTAAGTACTTTGGTGTAAAATTGAAATGCATACTATTTGTATTGTCGAAGCATTGCATGCACTGAGATAACAACTTTTTTGTGTTGATGTGTACAGCCATGATACAACTTTCAAACTACTCATAATCATGTGGGAAGTTAACCTAAGGTGTTTCCATTAGTTTGCAGTAAGTACTTGGTGTAAAATTGAGATGTATACTACCTTAAAGTCAGAGCATAGTAGTACTGAGAAATTAACTTTTTTGTCTTGATGAACTGAGGCATGAAACAACTTTAAACCTAGTCATACTCATCTGGGAAGTCAACCAAATCTGTTTCAATTAGGTTTGCAGTCAGGACTTTTGAGTACAATTGAAATGTATACTACTTTCATGTCAAAGCATTCTATTCACTGTGAAATCAACTTTTTTTTCTTTATGTGCACAGCTATGAAACAACTTTCAGACATCTCAGAATCATGTGGGAAGTTAACCTAAGTTGTTTCCATTAGGTTTGCAGTAAGTGCTTTGGTGTAAAATTGAAATGTATACTATTTGAATTGTCTAAGCATTGCATGCACTGAGATAACAACTTTTTTGTGTTGATGTGTACAGCCATGAAACAACTTTCAAACTACTCATAATCATGTGGAAAGTTAACCTAAGGTGTTTCCATTAGGTTTGCAGTAAGTGCTTTGGTGTAAAATTGAAATGTATACTACTTTTATGTTAAAGCATTCTATTCACTGGGAAATCAACTTTTTTGTCTTTATGTGCACAGCTATGAAACAACTTTCAGACATCTCAGAATCATGTGGGAAGTTAACCTAAGTTGTTTCCATTAGGTTTGCAGTAAGTGCTTTGGTGTAAAATTGAAATGTATACTATTTGAATTGTCTAAGCATTGCATGCACTGAGATAACAACTTTTTTGTGTTGATTTGTACAGCCATGAAACAACTTTCAAACTACTCAGAATCATGTGGAAAGTTGACCTAAGGTGTTTCCATTAGGTTTGCAGTAAGTGCTTTGGTGTAAAATTGAAATGTATACTATTTGTATTGTAAAAGCATTGCATGCACTGAGAAAACAACTTTTTTGTCTTGATGTGCACAGGTATGAAACAACTTTCAGACATCTCAGAATCATATGGGAAGTTAATCTAAGTTGTTTCCATTAGGTTTGCAGTAAGTACTTTGGTGTAAAATTGAAATGTATACTATTTGTATTGTCGAAGCATTGCATGCACTGAGATAACAACTTTTTTGTGTTGATGTGTACAGCCATGAAACAACTTTCAAACTACTCATAATCATGTGGGAAGTTAACCTAAGGTGTTTCCATTAGTTTGCAGTAAGTACTTTGGTGTAAAATTGAGATGTATACTACCTTAAAGTCAGAGCATAGTCGTACTGAGAAATTAACTTTTTTGTCTTGATGAAGTGAGGCATGAAACAACTTTAAACCTAGTCATACTCATCTGGGAAGTCAACCAAATCTGTTTGCATTAGGTTTGCAGTCAGGACTTTTGAGTACAATTGAAATGTATACTACTTTTATGTCAAAGCATTCTATTCACTGTGAAATCAACTTTTTTGTCTTTATGTGCACAGGTATGAAACAACTTTCAGACATCTCAGAATCATGTGGGAAGTTAAATTAAAGTGTTTCCATTAGGTTTGCAGTAAGTGCTTTGGAGTAATATTGAAATGTATACTATTTGTATTGTTTAAGCACTGCATGCACTGAGATAACAACTTTTTTGTGTTGATGTGTACAGCCATGAAACAACTTTCAAACTACTCATAATCATGTGAAAAGTTAACCTAAAGTGTTTCCATTAGGTTTGCAGTAAGTGTTTTGGTGTAAAATTGAATTGTATACTACTTTTATGTCAAAGCATTCTATTCACTGTGAAATCAACTTTTTTGTCTTTATGTGCACAGCTATGAAACAACTTTCAGACATCTCAGAATCATGTGGGAAGTTAACCTATGGTGTTTCCATTAGGTTTGCAGTAAGTACTTTGGTGTAAAATTGAAATGCATACTATTTGTATTGTCGAAGCATTGCATGCACTGAGATAACAACTTTTTTGTGTTGATGTGTACAGCCATGATACAACTTTCAAACTACTCATAATCATGTGGGAAGTTAACCTAAGGTGTTTCCATTAGTTTGCAGTAAGTACTTGGTGTAAAATTGAGATGTATACTACCTTAAAGTCAGAGCATAGTAGTACTGAGAAATTAACTTTTTTGTCTTGATGAACTGAGGCATGAAACAACTTTAAACCTAGTCATACTCATCTGGGAAGTCAACCAAATCTGTTTCAATTAGGTTTGCAGTCAGGACTTTTGAGTACAATTGAAATGTATACTACTTTCATGTCAAAGCATTCTATTCACTGTGAAATCAACTTTTTTGTCTTTATGTGCACAGCTATGAAACAACTTTCAGACATCTCAGAATCATGTGGGAAGTTAACCTAAGTTGTTTCCATTAGGTTTGCAGTAAGTGCTTTGGTGTAAAATTGAAATGTATACTATTTGAATTGTCTAAGCATTGCATGCACTGAGATAACAACTTTTTTGTGTTGATGTGTACAGCCATGAAACAACTTTCAAACTACTCATAATCATGTGGAAAGTTGACCTAAGGTGTTTCCATTAGGTTTGCAGTAAGTGCTTTGGTGTAAAATTGAAATGTATACTATTTGTATTGTAAAAGCATTGCATGCACTGAGAAAACAACTTTTTTGTCTTGATGTGCACAGGTATGAAACAACTTTCAGACATCTCAGAATCATATGGGAAGTTAATCTAAGTTGTTTCCATTAGGTTTGCAGTAAGTACTTTGGTTTAAAATTGAAATGTATACTATTTGTATTGTCTAAGCATTACATGCACTGAGATAACAACTTTTTTGTGTTGATGTGTACAGCCATGAATCAACTTTCAAACTACTCATAATCATGTGGGAAGTTAACCTAAGGTGTTTCCATTAGTTTGCAGTAAGTACTTTGGTGTAAAATTGAGATGTATACTACCTTAATGTCAGAGCATAGTAGTACTGAGAAAGTAACTTTTTTGTCTTGATGAACTCAGGCATGAAAAACTTTAAACCTAGTCATACTCATCTGGGAAGTTAACCAAATCTGTTTGCATTAAGTTTGCAGTCAGGACTTTTGAGTACAATTGAAATGTATACTACTTTTATGTCAAATCATTCTACTCACTGTGAAATCAACTTTTTTGTCTTTATGTGCACAGGTATGAAACAACTTTCAGACATCTCAGAATCATGTGGGAAGTTAACTTAAAGTGTTTCCATTAGGTTTGCAGTAAGTGCTTTGGAGTAAAATTGAAATGTTTACTATTTGTATTGTTTAAGCACTGCATGCACTGTGAAATCAACTTTTTTGTCTTTATGTGTAAGCTATGAAACAACTTTCAGACATCTCAGAATCATGTGGGAAGTTAACCTATGGTGTTTCCATTAGGTTTGCAGTAAGTGCTTTGGAGTAAAATTGAAATGTATACTATCTGTATTGTCGAAGCATTGCATGCACTGAGATAACAACTTTTTTGTGTTGATGTGTACAGCCATGAAACAACTTTCAAACTACTCATAAACATGTGGGAAGTTAACCTAAGGTGTTTCCATTAGTTTGCAGTAAGTACTTTGGTGTAAAATTGAGATGTATACTACCTTAAAGTCAGAGCATAGTAGTACTGAGAAATTAACTTTTTTGTCTTGATGAACTGAGGCATGAAACAACTTTAAACCTAGTCATACTCATCTGGGAAGTCAACCAAATCTGTTTGCATTAGGTTTGCAGTCAGGACTTTTGAGTACAATTGAAATGTATACTACTTTTATGTCAAAGCATTCTATTCACTGTGAAATCAACTTTTTTGTCTTTATGTGCACAGCTATGAAACAACTTTCAGACATCTCAGAATCATGTGGGAAGTTAACCTATGGTGTTTCCATTAGGTTTGCAGTAAGTACTTTGGTGTAAAATTGAAATGCATACTATTTGTATTGTCGAAGCATTGCATGCACTGAGATAACAACTTTTTTGTGTTGATGTGTACAGCCATGAAACAACTTTCAAACTACTCATAAACATGTGGGAAGTTAACCTAAGGTGTTTCCATTAGTTTGCAGTAAGTACTTTGGTGTAAAATTGAGATGTATACTACCTTAAAGTCAGAGCATAGTAGTACTGAGAAATTAACTTTTTTGTCTTGATGAACTGAGGCATGAAACAACTTTAAACCTAGTCATACTCATCTGGGAAGTCAACCAAATCTGTTTGCATTAGGTTTGCAGTCAGGACTTTTGAGTACAATTGAAATGTATACTACTTTTATGTCAAAGCATTCTATTCACTGTGAAATCAACTTTTTTCTCTTTATGTGCACAGCTATGAAACAACTTTCAGACATCTCAGAATCATGTGGGAAGTTAACCTATGGTGTTTCCTTTAGGTTTGCAGTAAGTGCTTTGGAGTAAAATTGAAATGTATACTATTTGTATTGTCTAAGCATTGCATGCTCTGAGATAACAACTTTTTTCTGTTGATGTGTACAGCCATGAAACAACTTTCAAACTACTCATAATCATGTGGAAAGTTAACCTAAGGTGTTTCCATTAGGTTTGCAGTAAGTGCTTTGGTGTAAAATTGAAATGTATACTACTTTTATGTTAAAGCATTCTATTCACTGGGAAATCAACTTTTTTGTCTTTATGTGCACAGCTATGAAACAACTTTCAGACATCTCAGAATCATGTGGGAAGTTAACCTATGGTGTTTCCATTAGGTTTGCAGTAAGTACTTTGGTGTAAAATTGAAATGCATACTATTTGTATTGTCGAAGCATTGCATGCACTGAGATAACAACTTTTTTGTGTTGATGTGTACAGCCATGATACAACTTTCAAACTACTCATAATCATGTGGGAAGTTAACCTAAGGTGTTTCCATTAGTTTGCAGTAAGTACTTGGTGTAAAATTGAGATGTATACTACCTTAAAGTCAGAGCATAGTAGTACTGAGAAATTAACTTTTTTGTCTTGATGAACTGAGGCATGAAACAACTTTAAACCTAGTCATACTCATCTGGGAAGTCAACCAAATCTGTTTCAATTAGGTTTGCAGTCAGGACTTTTGAGTACAATTGAAATGTATACTACTTTCATGTCAAAGCATTCTATTCACTGTGAAATCAACTTTTTTGTCTTTATGTGCACAGCTATGAAACAACTTTCAGACATCTCAGAATCATGTGGGAAGTTAACCTAAGTTGTTTCCATTAGGTTTGCAGTAAGTGCTTTGGTGTAAAATTGAAATGTATACTATTTGAATTGTCTAAGCATTGCATGCACTGAGATAACAACTTTTTTGTGTTGATGTGTACAGCCATGAAACAACTTTCAAACTACTCATAATCATGTGGAAAGTTGACCTAAGGTGTTTCCATTAGGTTTGCAGTAAGTGCTTTGGTGTAAAATTGAAATGTATACTATTTGTATTGTAAAAGCATTGCATGCACTGAGAAAACAACTTTTTTGTCTTGATGTGCACAGGTATGAAACAACTTTCAGACATCTCAGAATCATATGGGAAGTTAATCTAAGTTGTTTCCATTAGGTTTGCAGTAAGTACTTTGGTTTAAAATTGAAATGTATACTATTTGTATTGTCTAAGCATTACATGCACTGAGATAACAACTTTTTTGTGTTGATGTGTACAGCCATGAATCAACTTTCAAACTACTCATAATCATGTGGGAAGTTAACCTAAGGTGTTTCCATTAGTTTGCAGTAAGTACTTTGGTGTAAAATTGAGATGTATACTACCTTAATGTCAGAGCATAGTAGTACTGAGAAAGTAACTTTTTTGTCTTGATGAACTCAGGCATGAAAAACTTTAAACCTAGTCATACTCATCTGGGAAGTTAACCAAATCTGTTTGCATTAAGTTTGCAGTCAGGACTTTTGAGTACAATTGAAATGTATACTACTTTTATGTCAAATCATTCTACTCACTGTGAAATCAACTTTTTTGTCTTTATGTGCACAGGTATGAAACAACTTTCAGACATCTCAGAATCATGTGGGAAGTTAACTTAAAGTGTTTCCATTAGGTTTGCAGTAAGTGCTTTGGAGTAAAATTGAAATGTTTACTATTTGTATTGTTTAAGCACTGCATGCACTGTGAAATCAACTTTTTTGTCTTTATGTGTAAGCTATGAAACAACTTTCAGACATCTCAGAATCATGTGGGAAGTTAACCTATGGTGTTTCCATTAGGTTTGCAGTAAGTGCTTTGGAGTAAAATTGAAATGTATACTATCTGTATTGTCGAAGCATTGCATGCACTGAGATAACAACTTTTTTGTGTTGATGTGTACAGCCATGAAACAACTTTCAAACTACTCATAAACATGTGGGAAGTTAACCTAAGGTGTTTCCATTAGTTTGCAGTAAGTACTTTGGTGTAAAATTGAGATGTATACTACCTTAAAGTCAGAGCATAGTAGTACTGAGAAATTAACTTTTTTGTCTTGATGAACTGAGGCATGAAACAACTTTAAACCTAGTCATACTCATCTGGGAAGTCAACCAAATCTGTTTGCATTAGGTTTGCAGTCAGGACTTTTGAGTACAATTGAAATGTATACTACTTTTATGTCAAAGCATTCTATTCACTGTGAAATCAACTTTTTTGTCTTTATGTGCACAGCTATGAAACAACTTTCAGACATCTCAGAATCATGTGGGAAGTTAACCTATGGTGTTTCCATTAGGTTTGCAGTAAGTACTTTGGTGTAAAATTGAAATGCATACTATTTGTATTGTCGAAGCATTGCATGCACTGAGATAACAACTTTTTTGTGTTGATGTGTACAGCCATGAAACAACTTTCAAACTACTCATAAACATGTGGGAAGTTAACCTAAGGTGTTTCCATTAGTTTGCAGTAAGTACTTTGGTGTAAAATTGAGATGTATACTACCTTAAAGTCAGAGCATAGTAGTACTGAGAAATTAACTTTTTTGTCTTGATGAACTGAGGCATGAAACAACTTTAAACCTAGTCATACTCATCTGGGAAGTCAACCAAATCTGTTTGCATTAGGTTTGCAGTCAGGACTTTTGAGTACAATTGAAATGTATACTACTTTTATGTCAAAGCATTCTATTCACTGTGAAATCAACTTTTTTCTCTTTATGTGCACAGCTATGAAACAACTTTCAGACATCTCAGAATCATGTGGGAAGTTAACCTATGGTGTTTCCTTTAGGTTTGCAGTAAGTGCTTTGGAGTAAAATTGAAATGTATACTATTTGTATTGTCTAAGCATTGCATGCTCTGAGATAACAACTTTTTTCTGTTGATGTGTACAGCCATGAAACAACTTTCAAACTACTCATAATCATGTGGAAAGTTAACCTAAGGTGTTTCCATTAGGTTTGCAGTAAGTGCTTTGGTGTAAAATTGAAATGTATACTACTTTTATGTTAAAGCATTCTATTCACTGGGAAATCAACTTTTTTGTCTTTATGTGCACAGCTATGAAACAACTTTCAGACATCTCAGAATCATGTGGGAAGTTAACCTAAGTTGTTTCCATTAGGTTTGCAGTAAGTGCTTTGGTGTAAAATTGAAATGTATACTATTTGAATTGTCTAAGCATTGCATGCACTGAGATAACAACTTTTTTGTGTTGATTTGTACAGCCATGAAACAACTTTCAAACTACTCAGAATCATGTGGAAAGTTGACCTAAGGTGTTTCCATTAGGTTTGCAGTAAGTGCTTTGGTGTAAAATTGAAATGTATACTATTTGTATTGTAAAAGCATTGCATGCACTGAGAAAACAACTTTTTTGTCTTGATGTGCACAGGTATGAAACAACTTTCAGACATCTCAGAATCATATGGGAAGTTAATCTAAGTTGTTTCCATTAGGTTTGCAGTAAGTACTTTGGTGTAAAATTGAAATGTATACTATTTGTATTGTCGAAGCATTGCATGCACTGAGATAACAACTTTTTTGTGTTGATGTGTACAGCCATGAAACAACTTTCAAACTACTCATAATCATGTGGGAAGTTAACCTAAAGTGTTTCCATTAGTTTGCAGTAAGTACTTTGGTGTAAAATTGAGATGTATACTACCTTAAAGTCAGAGCATAGTCGTACTGAGAAATTAACTTTTTTTGTCTTGATGAAGTGAGGCATGAAACAACTTTAAACCTAGTCATACTCATCTGGGAAGTCAAACCAAATCTGTTTGCATTAGGTTTGCAGTCAGGACTTTTGAGTACAATTGAAATGTATACTACTTTTATGTCAAAGCATTCTATTCACTGTGAAATCAACTTTTTTGTCTTTATGTGCACAGGTATGAAACAACTTTCAGACATCTCAGAATCATGTGGGGAAGTTAACCTAAGTTGTTTCCATTAGGTTTGCAGTAAGTGCTTTGGTGTAAAATTGAAATGTATACTATTTGAATTGTCCTAAGCATTGCATGCACTGAGATAACAAATTTTTGTGTTGATTTGTACAGCCATGAAACAACTTTCAAACTACTCAGAATCATGTGGAAAGTTGACCTAAGGTGTTTCCATTAGGTTTGCAGTAAGTGCTTTGGTGTAAAATTGAAATGTATACTATTTGTATTGTAAAAAGCATTGCATGCACTGAGAAAACAACTTTTTTGTCTTGATGTGCACAGGTATGAAACAACTTTCAGACATCTCAGAATCATATGGGAAGTTAATCTAAGTTGTTTCCATTAGGTTTGCAGTAAGTACTTTGGTGTAAAATTGAAATGTATACTATTTGTATTGTCGAAGCATTGCATGCACTGAGATAACAACTTTTTTGTGTTGATGTGTACAGCCATGAAACAACTTTCAAACTACTCATAATCATGTGGGAAGTTAACCTAAGGTGTTTCCATTAGTTTGCAGTAAGTACTTTGGTGTAAATTGAGATGTATACTACCTTAAAGTCAGAGCATAGTCGTACTGAGAAATTAACTTTTTTGTCTTGATGAAGTGAGGCATGAAACAACTTTAAACCTAGTCATACTCATCTGGGAAGTCAACCAAATCTGTTTGCATTAGGTTTGCAGTCAGGACTTTTGAGTACAATTGAAATGTATACTACTTTTATGTCAAAGCATTCTATTCACTGTGAAATCAACTTTTTTGTCTTTATGTGTACAGGTATGAAACAACTTTCAGACATCTCAGAATCATGTGGGAAGTTAAATTAAAGTGTTTCCATTAGGTTTGCAGTAAGTGCTTTGGAGTAATATTGAAATGTATACTATTTGTATTGTTTAAGCACTGCATGCACTGAGATAACAACTTTTTTGTGTTGATGTGTACAGCCATGAAACAACTTTCAAACTACTCATAATCATGTGAAAAGTTAACCTAAAGTGTTTCCATTAGGTTTGCAGTAAGTGTTTTGGTGTAAAATTGAATTGTATACTACTTTTATGTCAAAGCATTCTATTCACTGTGAAATCAACTTTTTTGTCTTTATGTGCACAGCTATGAAACAACTTTCAGACATCTCAGAATCATGTGGGAAGTTAACCTATGGTGTTTCCATTAGGTTTGCAGTAAGTACTTTGGTGTAAAATTGAAATGCATACTATTTGTATTGTCGAAGCATTGCATGCACTGAGATAACAACTTTTTTGTGTTGATGTGTACAGCCATGATACAACTTTCAAACTACTCATAATCATGTGGGAAGTTAACCTAAGGTGTTTCCATTAGTTTGCAGTAAGTACTTGGTGTAAAATTGAGATGTATACTACCTTAAAGTCAGAGCATAGTAGTACTGAGAAATTAACTTTTTTGTCTTGATGAACTGAGGCATGAAACAACTTTAAACCTAGTCATACTCATCTGGGAAGTCAACCAAATCTGTTTCAATTAGGTTTGCAGTCAGGACTTTTGAGTACAATTGAAATGTATACTACTTTCATGTCAAAGCATTCTATTCACTGTGAAATCAACTTTTTTGTCTTTATGTGCACAGCTATGAAACAACTTTCAGACATCTCAGAATCATGTGGGAAGTTAACCTAAGTTGTTTCCATTAGGTTTGCAGTAAGTGCTTTGGTGTAAAATTGAAATGTATACTATTTGAATTGTCTAAGCATTGCATGCACTGAGATAACAACTTTTTTGTGTTGATGTGTACAGCCATGAAACAACTTTCAAACTACTCATAATCATGTGGAAAGTTGACCTAAGGTGTTTCCATTAGGTTTGCAGTAAGTGCTTTGGTGTAAAATTGAAATGTATACTATTTGTATTGTAAAAGCATTGCATGCACTGAGAAAACAACTTTTTTGTCTTGATGTGCACAGGTATGAAACAACTTTCAGACATCTCAGAATCATATGGGAAGTTAATCTAAGTTGTTTCCATTAGGTTTGCAGTAAGTACTTTGGTTTAAAATTGAAATGTATACTATTTGTATTGTCTAAGCATTACATGCACTGAGATAACAACTTTTTTGTGTTGATGTGTACAGCCATGAATCAACTTTCAAACTACTCATAATCATGTGGGAAGTTAACCTAAGGTGTTTCCATTAGTTTGCAGTAAGTACTTTGGTGTAAAATTGAGATGTATACTACCTTAATGTCAGAGCATAGTAGTACTGAGAAAGTAACTTTTTTGTCTTGATGAACTCAGGCATGAAAAACTTTAAACCTAGTCATACTCATCTGGGAAGTTAACCAAATCTGTTTGCATTAAGTTTGCAGTCAGGACTTTTGAGTACAATTGAAATGTATACTACTTTTATGTCAAATCATTCTACTCACTGTGAAATCAACTTTTTTGTCTTTATGTGCACAGGTATGAAACAACTTTCAGACATCTCAGAATCATGTGGGAAGTTAACTTAAAGTGTTTCCATTAGGTTTGCAGTAAGTGCTTTGGAGTAAAATTGAAATGTTTACTATTTGTATTGTTTAAGCACTGCATGCACTGAGATAACAACTTTTTTGTGTTGATGTGTACAGCCATGAAACAACTTTCAAACTACTCATAATCATGTGGAAAGTTAACCTAAAGTGTTTCCATTAGGTTTGCAGTAAGTGCTTTGGTGTAAAATTGAATGTATACTACTTTTATGACAAAGCATTCTATTCACTGTGAAATCAACTTTTTTGTCTTTATGTGTAAGCTATGAAACAACTTTCAGACATCTCAGAATCATGTGGGAAGTTAACCTATGGTGTTTCCATTAGGTTTGCAGTAAGTGCTTTGGAGTAAAATTGAAATGTATACTATCTGTATTGTCGAAGCATTGCATGCACTGAGATAACAACTTTTTTGTGTTGATGTGTACAGCCATGAAACAACTTTCAAAACTACTCATAAACATGTGGGAAGTTAACCTAAGGTGTTTCCATTAGTTTGCAGTAAGTACTTTGGTGTAAAATTGAGATGTATACTACCTTAAAGTCAGAGCATAGTAGTACTGAGAAATTAACTTTTTTGTCTTGATGAACTGAGGCATGAAACAACTTTAAACCTAGTCATACTCATCTGGGAAGTCAACCAAATCTGTTTGCATTAGGTTTGCAGTCAGGACTTTTGAGTACAATTGAAATGTATACTACTTTTATGTCAAAGCATTCTATTCACTGGGAAATCAACTTTTTTGTCTTTATGTGCACAGCTATGAAACAACTTTCAGACATCTCAGAATCATGTGGGAAGTTAACCTAAGTTGTTTCCATTAGGTTTGCAGTAAGTGCTTTGGTGTAAAATTGAAATGTATACTATTTGAATTGTCTAAGCATTGCATGCACTGAGATAACAACTTTTTTGTGTTGATTTGTACAGCCGTGAAACAACTTTCAAACTACTCAGAATCATGTGGAAAGTTGACCTAAGGTGTTTCCATTAGGTTTGCAGTAAGTGCTTTGGTGTAAAATTGAAATGTATACTATTTGTATTGTAAAAGCATTGCATGCACTGAGAAAACAACTTTTTTGTCTTGATGTGCACAGGTATGAAACAACTTTCAGACATCTCAGAATCATATGGGAAGTTAATCTAAGTTGTTTCCATTAGGTTTGCAGTAAGTACTTTGGTGTAAAATTGAAATGTATACTATTTGTATTGTCGAAGCATTGCATGCACTGAGATAACAACTTTTTTGTGTTGATGTGTACAGCCATGAAACAACTTTCAAACTACTCATAATCATGTGGGAAGTTAACCTAAAGTGTTTCCATTAGTTTGCAGTAAGTACTTTGGTGTAAAATTGAGATGTATACTACCTTAAAGTCAGAGCATAGTCGTACTGAGAAATTAACTTTTTTGTCTTGATGAAGTGAGGCATGAAACAACTTTAAACCTAGTCATACTCATCTGGGAAGTCAACCAAATCTGTTTGCATTAGGTTTGCAGTCAGGACTTTTGAGTACAATTGAAATGTATACTACTTTTATGTCAAAGCATTCTATTCACTGTGAAATCAACTTTTTTGTCTTTATGTGCACAGGTATGAAACAACTTTCAGACATCTCAGAATCATGTGGAAAGTTAACCTAAGTTGTTTCCATTAGGTTTGCAGTAAGTGCTTTGGTGTAAAATTGAAATGTATACTATTTGAATTGTCTAAGCATTGCATGCACTGAGATAACAACTTTTTTGTGTTGATTTGTACAGCCATGAAACAACTTTCAAACTACTCAGAATCATGTGGAAAGTTGACCTAAGGTGTTTCCATTAGGTTTGCAGTAAGTGCTTTGGTGTAAAATTGAAATGTATACTATTTGTATTGTAAAAGCATTGCATGCACTGAGAAAACAACTTTTTTGTCTTGATGTGCACAGGTATGAAACAACTTTCAGACATCTCAGAATCATATGGGAAGTTAATCTAAGTTGTTTCCATTAGGTTTGCAGTAAGTACTTTGGTGTAAAATTGAAATGTATACTATTTGTATTGTCGAAGCATTGCATGCACTGAGATAACAACTTTTTTGTGTTGATGTGTACAGCCATGAAACAACTTTCAAACTACTCATAATCATGTGGGAAGTTAACCTAAGGTGTTTCCATTAGTTTGCAGTAAGTACTTTGGTGTAAAATTGAGATGTATACTACCTTAAAGTCAGAGCATAGTCGTACTGAGAAATTAACTTTTTTGTCTTGATGAAGTGAGGCATGAAACAACTTTAAACCTAGTCATACTCATCTGGGAAGTCAACCAAATCTGTTTGCATTAGGTTTGCAGTCAGGACTTTTGAGTACAATTGAAATGTATACTACTTTTATGTCAAAGCATTCTATTCACTGTGAAATCAACTTTTTTGTCTTTATGTGCACAGGTATGAAACAACTTTCAGACATCTCAGAATCATGTGGGAAGTTAAATTAAAGTGTTTCCATTAGGTTTGCAGTAAGTGCTTTGGAGTAATATTGAAATGTATACTATTTGTATTGTTTAAGCACTGCATGCACTGAGATAACAACTTTTTTGTGTTGATGTGTACAGCCATGAAACAACTTTCAAACTACTCATAATCATGTGGAAAGTTAACCTAAAGTGTTTCCATTAGGTTTGCAGTAAGTGTTTTGGTGTAAAATTGAATTGTATACTACTTTTATGTCAAAGCATTCTATTCACTGTGAAATCAACTTTTTTGTCTTTATGTGCACAGCTATGAAACAACTTTCAGACATCTCAGAATCATGTGGGAAGTTAACCTATGGTGTTTCCATTAGGTTTGCAGTAAGTACTTTGGTGTAAAATTGAAATGCATACTATTTGTATTGTCGAAGCATTGCATGCACTGAGATAACAACTTTTTTGTGTTGATGTGTACAGCCATGATACAACTTTCAAACTACTCATAATCATGTGGGAAGTTAACCTAAGGTGTTTCCATTAGTTTGCAGTAAGTACTT
Source organism: Mobula birostris (assembly GCF_030028105.1). Taxonomy (NCBI): domain Eukaryota; kingdom Metazoa; phylum Chordata; class Chondrichthyes; order Myliobatiformes; family Myliobatidae; genus Mobula; species Mobula birostris. The sequence goes on from NW_027275688.1 coordinate 16,632, forward strand.
GGTGTAAAATTGAGATGTATACTACCTTAAAGTCAGAGCATAGTAGTACTGAGAAATTAACTTTTTTGTCTTGATGAACTGAGGCATGAAACAACTTTAAACCTAGTCATACTCATCTGGGAAGTCAACCAAATCTGTTTGCATTAGGTTTGCAGTCAGGACTTTTGAGTACAATTGAAATGTATACTACTTTCATGTCAAAGCATTCTATTCACTGTGAAATCAACTTTTTTGTCTTTATGTGCACAGCTATGAAACAACTTTCAGACATCTCAGAATCATGTGGGAAGTTAACCTAAGTTGTTTCCATTAGGTTTGCAGTAAGTGCTTTGGTGTAAAATTGAAATGTATACTATTTGAATTGTCTAAGCATTGCATGCACTGAGATAACAACTTTTTTGTGTTGATGTGTACAGCCATGAAACAACTTTCAAACTACTCATAATCATGTGGAAAGTTGACCTAAGGTGTTTCCATTAGGTTTGCAGTAAGTGCTTTGGTGTAAAATTGAAATGTATACTATTTGTATTGTAAAAGCATTGCATGCACTGAGAAAACAACTTTTTTGTCTTGATGTGCACAGGTATGAAACAACTTTCAGACATCTCAGAATCATATGGGAAGTTAATCTAAGTTGTTTCCATTAGGTTTGCAGTAAGTACTTTGGTTTAAAATTGAAATGTATACTATTTGTATTGTCTAAGCATTACATGCACTGAGATAACAACTTTTTTGTGTTGATGTGTACAGCCATGAATCAACTTTCAAACTGCTCATAATCATGTGGGAAGTTAACCTAAGGTGTTTCCATTAGTTTGCAGTAAGTACTTTGGTGTAAAATTGAGATGTATACTACCTTAATGTCAGAGCATAGTAGTACTGAGAAAGTAACTTTTTTGTCTTGATGAACTCAGGCATGAAAAACTTTAAACCTAGTCATACTCATCTGGGAAGTCAACCAAATCTGTTTGCATTAAGTTTGCAGTCAGGACTTTTGAGTACAATTGAAATGTATACTACTTTTATGTCAAATCATTCTACTCACTGTGAAATCAACTTTTTTGTCTTTATGTGCACAGGTATGAAACAACTTTCAGACATCTCAGAATCATGTGGGAAGTTAACTTAAAGTGTTTCCATTAGGTTTGCAGTAAGTGCTTTGGAGTAAAATTGAAATGTATACTATTTGTATTGTTTAAGCACTGCATGCACTGAGATAACAACTTTTTTGTGTTGATGTGTACAGCCATGAAACAACTTTCAAACTACTCATAATCATGTGGAAAGTTAACCTAAAGTGTTTCCATTAGGTTTGCAGTAAGTGCTTTGGTGTAAAATTGAAATGTATACTACTTTTATGTCAAAGCATTCTATTCACTGTGAAATCAACTTTTTTGTCTTTATGTGTAAGCTATGAAACAACTTTCAGACATCTCAGAATCATGTGGGAAGTTAACCTATGGTGTTTCCATTAGGTTTGCAGTAAGTGCTTTGGAGTAAAATTGAAATGTATACTATCTGTATTGTCTAAGCATTGCATGCACTGAGATAACAACTTTTTTGTGTTGATGTGTACAGCCATGAAACAACTTTCAAACTACTCATAATCATGTGGGAAGTTAACCTAAGGTGTTTCCATTAGTTTGCAGTAAGTACTTTGGTGTAAAATTGAGATGTATACTACCTTAAATTCAGAGCATAGTAGTACTGAGAAATTAACTTTTTTGTCTTGATGAACTGAGGCATGAAACAACTTTAAACCTAGTCATACTCATCTGGGAAGTCAACCAAATCTGTTTGCATTAGGTTTGCAGTCAGGACTTTTGAGTACAATTGAATTGTATACTACTTTTATGTCAAAGCATTCTATTCACTGTGAAATCAACTTTTTTGTCTTTATGTGCACAGCTATGAAACAACTTTCAGACATCTCAGAATCATGTGGGAAGTTAACCTATGGTGTTTCCATTAGGTTTGCAGTAAGTACTTTGGTGTAAAATTGAAATGCATACTATTTGTATTGTCGAAGCATTGCATGCACTGAGATAACAACTTTTTTGTGTTGATGTGTACAGCCATGAAACAACTTTCAAACTACTCATAATCATGTGGGAAGTTAACCTAAGGTGTTTCCATTAGTTTGCAGTAAGTACTTTGGTGTAAAATTGAGATGTATACTACCTTAATGTCAGAGCATAGTAGTACTGAGAAAGTAACTTTTTTGTCTTTATGTGTAAGCTATGAAACAACTTTCAGACATCTCAGAATCATGTGGGAAGTTAACCTATGGTGTTTCCATTAGGTTTGCAGTAAGTGCTTTGGAGTAAAATTGAAATGTATACTATCTGTATTGTCTAAGCATTGCATGCACTGAGATAACAACTTTTTTGTGTTGATGTGTACAGCCATGAAACAACTTTCAAACTACTCATAATCATGTGGGAAGTTAACCTAAGGTGTTTCCATTAGTTTGCAGTAAGTACTTTGGTGTAAAATTGAGATGTATACTACCTTAAATTCAGAGCATAGTAGTACTGAGAAATTAACTTTTTTGTCTTGATGAACTGAGGCATGAAACAACTTTAAACCTAGTCATACTCATCTGGGAAGTCAACCAAATCTGTTTGCATTAGGTTTGCAGTCAGGACTTTTGAGTACAATTGAATTGTATACTACTTTTATGTCAAAGCATTCTATTCACTGTGAAATCAACTTTTTTGTCTTTATGTGCACAGCTATGAAACAACTTTCAGACATCTCAGAATCATGTGGGAAGTTAACCTATGGTGTTTCCATTAGGTTTGCAGTAAGTACTTTGGTGTAAAATTGAAATGCATACTATTTGTATTGTCGAAGCATTGCATGCACTGAGATAACAACTTTTTTGTGTTGATGTGTACAGCCATGAAACAACTTTCAAACTACTCATAATCATGTGGGAAGTTAACCTAAGGTGTTTCCATTAGTTTGCAGTAAGTACTTTGGTGTAAAATTGAGATGTATACTACCTTAAAGTCAGAGCATAGTCGTACTGAGAAATTAACTTTTTTGTCTTGATGAAGTGAGGCATGAAACAACTTTAAACCTAGTCATACTCATCTGGGAAGTCAACCAAATCTGTTTGCATTAGGTTTGCAGTCAGGACTTTTGAGTACAATTGAAATGTATACTACTTTTATGTCAAAGCATTCTATTCACTGTGAAATCAACTTTTTTGTCTTTATGTGCACAGGTATGAAACAACTTTCAGACATCTCAGAATCATGTGGGAAGTTAAATTAAAGTGTTTCCATTAGGTTTGCAGTAAGTGCTTTGGAGTAATATTGAAATGTATACTATTTGTATTGTTTAAGCACTGCATGCACTGAGATAACAACTTTTTTGTGTTGATGTGTACAGCCATGAAACAACTTTCAAACAACTCATAATCATGTGGAAAGTTAACCTAAAGTGTTTCCATTAGGTTTGCAGTAAGTGTTTTGGTGTAAAATTGAATTGTATACTACTTTTATGTCAAAGCATTCTATTCACTGTGAAATCAACTTTTTTGTCTTTATGTGCACAGCTATGAAACAACTTTCAGACATCTCAGAATCATGTGGGAAGTTAAACTATGGTGTTTCCATTAGGTTTGCAGTAAGTACTTTGGTGTAAAATTGAAATGCATACTATTTGTATTGTCGAAGCATTGCATGCACTGAGATAACAACTTTTTTGTGTTGATGTGTACAGCCATGATACAACTTTCAAACTACTCATAATCATGTGGGAAGTTAACCTAAGGTGTTTCCATTAGTTTGCAGTAAGTACTTTGGTGTAAAATTGAGATGTATACTACCTTAAAGTCAGAGCATAGTAGTACTGAGAAATTAGCTTTTTTGTCTTGATGAACTGAGGCATGAAACAACTTTAAACCTAGTCATACTCATCTGGGAAGTCAACCAAATCTGTTTGCATTAGGTTTGCAGTCAGGACTTTTGAGTACAATTGAAATGTATTCTACTTTTATGTCAAAGCATTCTATTCACTGTGAAATCAACTTTTTTGTCTTTATGTGCACAGCTATGAAACAACTTTCAGACATCTCAGAATCATGTGGGAAGTTAACCTAAGTTGTTTCCATTAGGTTTGCAGTAAGTGCTTTGGTGTAAAATTGAAATGTATACTATTTGAATTGTCTAAGCATTGCATGCACTGAGATAACAACTTTTTTGTGTTGATGTGTACAGCCATGAAACAACTTTCAAACTACTCATAATCATGTGGAAAGTTGACCTAAGGTGTTTCCATTAGGTTTGCAGTAAGTGCTTTGGTGTAAAATTGAAATGTATACTATTTGTATTGTAAAAGCATTGCATGCACTGAGAAAACAACTTTTTTGTCTTGATGTGCACAGGTATGAAACAACTTTCAGACATCTCAGAATCATATGGGAAGTTAATCTAAGTTGTTTCCATTAGGTTTGCAGTAAGTACTTTGGTGTAAAATTGAAATGTATACTATTTGTATTGTCTAAGCATTACATGCACTGAGATAACAACTTTTTTGTGTTGATGTGTACAGCCATGAATCAACTTTCAAACTACTCATAATCATGTGGGAAGTTAACCTAAGGTGTTTCCATTAGTTTGCAGTAAGTACTTTGGTGTAAAATTGAGATGTATACTACCTTAATGTCAGAGCATAGTAGTACTGAGAAAGTAACTTTTTTGTCTTGATGAACTCAGGCATGAAAAACTTTAAACCTAGTCATACTCATCTGGGAAGTTAACCAAATCTGTTTGCATTAAGTTTGCAGTCAGGACTTTTGAGTACAATTGAAATGTATACTACTTTTATGTCAAATCATTCTACTCACTGTGAAATCAACTTTTTTGTCTTTATGTGCACAGGTATGAAACAACTTTCAGACATCTCAGAATCATGTGGGAAGTTAACTTAAAGTGTTTCCATTAGGTTTGCAGTAAGTGCTTTGGAGTAAAATTGAAATGTATACTATTTGTATTGTTTAAGCACTGCATGCACTGAGATAACAACTTTTTTGTGTTGATGTGTACAGGCATGAAACAACTTTCAAACTACTCATAATCATGTGGAAAGTTAACCTAAAGTGTTTCCATTAGGTTTGCAGTAAGTGCTTTGGTGTAAAATTGAAATGTATACTACTTTTATGTCAAAGCATTCTATTCACTGTGAAATCAACTTTTTTGTCTTTATGTGTAAGCTATGAAACAACTTTCAGACATCTCAGAATCATGTGGGAAGTTAACCTATGGTGTTTCCATTAGGTTTGCAGTAAGTGCTTTGGAGTAAAATTGAAATGTATACTATCTGTATTGTCTAAGCATTGCATGCACTGAGATAACAACTTTTTTGTGTTGATGTGTACAGCCATGAAACAACTTTCAAACTACTCATAATCATGTGGGAAGTTAACCTAAGGTGTTTCCATTAGTTTGCAGTAAGTACTTTGGTGTAAAATTGAGATGTATACTACCTTAAATTCAGAGCATAGTAGTACTGAGAAATTAACTTTTTTGTCTTGATGAACTGAGGCATGAAACAACTTTAAACCTAGTCATACTCATCTGGGAAGTCAACCAAATCTGTTTGCATTAGGTTTGCAGTCAGGACTTTTGAGTACAATTGAATTGTATACTACTTTTATGTCAAAGCATTCTATTCACTGTGAAATCAACTTTTTTGTCTTTATGTGCACAGCTATGAAACAACTTTCAGACATCTCAGAATCATGTGGGAAGTTAACCTATGGTGTTTCCATTAGGTTTGCAGTAAGTACTTTGGTGTAAAATTGAAATGCATACTATTTGTATTGTCGAAGCATTGCATGCACTGAGATAACAACTTTTTTGTGTTGATGTGTACAGCCATGAAACAACTTTCAAACTACTCATAATCATGTGGGAAGTTAACCTAAGGTGTTTCCATTAGTTTGCAGTAAGTACTTTGGTGTAAAATTGAGATGTATACTACCTTAAAGTCAGAGCATAGTCGTACTGAGAAATTAACTTTTTTGTCTTGATGAAGTGAGGCATGAAACAACTTTAAACCTAGTCATACTCATCTGGGAAGTCAACCAAATCTGTTTGCATTAGGTTTGCAGTCAGGACTTTTGAGTACAATTGAAATGTATACTACTTTTATGTCAAAGCATTCTATTCACTGTGAAATCAACTTTTTTGTCTTTATGTGCACAGGTATGAAACAACTTTCAGACATCTCAGAATCATGTGGGAAGTTAAATTAAAGTGTTTCCATTAGGTTTGCAGTAAGTGCTTTGGAGTAATATTGAAATGTATACTATTTGTATTGTTTAAGCACTGCATGCACTGAGATAACAACTTTTTTGTGTTGATGTGTACAGCCATGAAACAACTTTCAAACTACTCATAATCATGTGGAAAGTTAACCTAAAGTGTTTCCATTAGGTTTGCAGTAAGTGTTTTGGTGTAAAATTGAATTGTATACTACTTTTATGTCAAAGCATTCTATTCACTGTGAAATCAACTTTTTTGTCTTTATGTGCACAGCTATGAAACAACTTTCAGACATCTCAGAATCATGTGGGAAGTTAAACTATGGTGTTTCCATTAGGTTTGCAGTAAGTACTTTGGTGTAAAATTGAAATGCATACTATTTGTATTGTCGAAGCATTGCATGCACTGAGATAACAACTTTTTTGTGTTGATGTGTACAGCCATGATACAACTTTCAAACTACTCATAATCATGTGGGAAGTTAACCTAAGGTGTTTCCATTAGTTTGCAGTAAGTACTTTGGTGTAAAATTGAGATGTATACTACCTTAAAGTCAGAGCATAGTAGTACTGAGAAATTAACTTTTTTGTCTTGATGAACTGAGGCATGAAACAACTTTAAACCTAGTCATACTCATCTGGGAAGTCAACCAAATCTGTTTGCATTAGGTTTGCAGTCAGGACTTTTGAGTACAATTGAAATGTATACTACTTTTATGTCAAAGCATTCTATTCACTGTGAAATCAACTTTTTTGTCTTTATGTGCACAGCTATGAAACAACTTTCAGACATCTCAGAATCATGTGGGAAGTTAACCTAAGTTGTTTCCATTAGGTTTGCAGTAAGTGCTTTGGTGTAAAATTGAAATGTATACTATTTGAATTGTCTAAGCATTGCATGCACTGAGATAACAACTTTTTTGTGTTGATGTGTACAGCCATGAATCAACTTTCAAACTACTCATAATCATGTGGGAAGTTAACCTAAGGTGTTTCCATTAGTTTGCAGTAAGTACTTTGGTGTAAAATTGAGATGTATACTACCTTAATGTCAGAGCATAGTAGTACTGAGAAAGTAACTTTTTTGTCTTGATGAACTGAGGCATGAAAAACTTTAAACCTAGTCATACTCATCTGGGAAGTTAACCAAATCTGTTTGCATTAAGTTTGCAGTCAGGACTTTTGAGTACAATTGAAATGTATACTACTTTTATGTCAAATCATTCTACTCACTGTGAAATCAACTTTTTTGTCTTTATGTGCACAGGTATGAAACAACTTTCAGACATCTCAGAATCATGTGGGAAGTTAACTTAAAGTGTTTCCATTAGGTTTGCAGTAAGTGCTTTGGAGTAAAATTGAAATGTATACTATTTGTATTGTTTAAGCACTGCATGCACTGAGATAACAACTTTTTTGTGTTGATGTGTACAGGCATGAAACAACTTTCAAACTACTCATAATCATGTGGAAAGTTAACCTAAAGTGTTTCCATTAGGTTTGCAGTAAGTGCTTTGGTGTAAAATTGAAATGTATACTACTTTTATGTCAAAGCATTCTATTCACTGTGAAATCAACTTTTTTGTCTTTATGTGTAAGCTATGAAACAACTTTCAGACATCTCAGAATCATGTGGGAAGTTAAATTAAAGTGTTTCCATTAGGTTTGCAGTAAGTGCTTTGGAGTAATATTGAAATGTATACTATTTGTATTGTTTAAGCACTGCATGCACTGAGATTACAACTTCTTTGTGTTGATGTGTACAGCCATGAAACAACTTTCAACCTACTCATAATCATGTGGAAAGTTAACCTAAAGTGTTTCCATTAGGTTTGCAGTAAGTGTTTTGGTGTAAAATTGAATTGTATACTACTTTTATGTCAAAGCATTCTATTCACTGTGAAATCAACTTTTTTGTCTTTATGTGCACAGCTATGAAACAACTTTCAGACATCTCAGAATCATGTGGGAAGTTAACCTATGGTGTTTCCATTAGGTTTGCAGTAAGTACTTTGGTGTAAAATTGAAATGCATACTATTTGTATTGTCGAAGCATTGCATGCACTGAGATAACAACTTTTTTGTGTTGATGTGTACAGCCATGATACAACTTTCAAACTACTCATAATCATGTGGGAAGTTAACCTAAGGTGTTTCCATTAGTTTGCAGTAAGTACTTTGGTGTAAAATTGAGATGTATACTACCTTAAAGTCAGAGCATAGTAGTACTGAGAAATTAACTTTTTTGTCTTGATGAACTGAGGCATGAAACAACTTTAAACCTAGTCATACTCATCTGGGAAGTCAACCAAATCTGTTTGCATTAGGTTTGCAGTCAGGACTTTTGAGTACAATTGAAATGTATACTACTTTTATGTCAAAGCATTCTATTCACTGTGAAATCAACTTTTTTGTCTTTATGTGCACAGCTATGAAACAACTTTCAGACATCTCAGAATCATGTGGGAAGTTAACCTAAGTTGTTTCCATTAGGTTTGCAGTAAGTGCTTTGGTGTAAAATTGAAATGTATACTATTTGAATTGTCTAAGCATTGCATGCACTGAGATAACAACTTTTTTGTGTTGATGTGTACAGCCATGAAACAACTTTCAAACTACTCATAATCATGTGGAAAGTTGACCTAAGGTGTTTCCATTAGGTTTGCAGTAAGTGCTTTGGTGTAAAATTGAAATGTATACTATTTGTATTGTAAAAGCATTGCATGCACTGAGAAAACAACTTTTTTGTCTTGATGTGCACAGCTATGAAACAACTTTCAGACATCTCAGAATCATATGGGAAGTTAATCTAAGTTGTTTCCATTAGGTTTGCAGTAAGTACTTTGGTTTAAAATTGAAATGTATACTATTTGTATTGTCTAAGCATTACATGCACTGAGATAACAACTTTTTTGTGTTGATGTGTACAGCCATGAATCAACTTTCAAACTACTCATAATCATGTGGGAAGTTAACCTAAGGTGTTTCCATTAGTTTGCAGTAAGTACTTTGGTGTAAAATTGAGATGTATACTACCTTAATGTCAGAGCATAGTAGTACTGAGAAAGTAACTTTTTTGTCTTGATGAACTCAGGCATGAAAAACTTTAAACCTAGTCATACTCATCTGGGAAGTTAACCAAATCTGTTTGCATTAAGTTTGCAGTCAGGACTTTTGAGTACAATTGAAATGTATACTACTTTTATGTCAAATCATTCTACTCACTGTGAAATCAACTTTTTTGTCTTTATGTGCACAGGTATGAAACAACTTTCAGACATCTCAGAATCATGTGGGAAGTTAACTTAAAGTGTTTCCATTAGGTTTGCAGTAAGTGCTTTGGAGTAAAATTGAAATGTATACTATTTGTATTGTTTAAGCACTGCATGCACTGAGATAACAACTTTTTTGTGTTGATGTGTACAGCCATGAAACAACTTTCAAACTACTCATAATCATGTGGAAAGTTAACCTAAAGTGTTTCCATTAGGTTTGCAGTAAGTGCTTTGGTGTAAAATTGAAATGTATACTACTTTTATGTCAAAGCATTCTATTCACTGTGAAATCAACTTTTTTGTCTTTATGTGTAAGCTATGAAACAACTTTCAGACATCTCAGAATCATGTGGGAAGTTAACCTATGGTGTTTCCATTAGGTTTGCAGTAAGTGCTTTGGAGTAAAATTGAAATGTATACTATCTGTATTGTCTAAGCATTGCATGCACTGAGATAACAACTTTTTTGTGTTGATGTGTACAGCCATGAAACAACTTTCAAACTACTCATAATCATGTGGGAAGTTAACCTAAGGTGTTTCCATTAGTTTGCAGTAAGTACTTTGGTGTAAAATTGAGATGTATACTACCTTAAATTCAGAGCTTAGTAGTACTGAGAAATTAACTTTTTTGTCTTGATGAACTGAAGCATGAAACAACTTTAAACCTAGTCATACTCATCTGGGAAGTCAACCAAATCTGTTTGCATTAGGTTTGCAGTCAGGACTTTTGAGTACAATTGAATTGTATACTACTTTTATGTCAAAGCATTCTATTCACTGTGAAATCAACTTTTTTGTCTTTATGTGCACAGCTATGAAACAACTTTCAGACATCTCAGAATCATGTGGGAAGTTAACCTATGGTGTTTCCATTAGGTTTGCAGTAAGTACTTTGGTGTAAAATTGAAATGCATACTATTTGTATTGTCGAAGCATTGCATGCACTGAGATAACAACTTTTTTGTGTTGATGTGTACAGCCATGAAACAACTTTCAAACTACTCATAATCATGTGGGAAGTTAACCTAAGGTGTTTCCATTAGTTTGCAGTAAGTACTTTGGTGTAAAATTGAGATGTATACTACCTTAAAGTCAGAGCATAGTCGTACTGAGAAATTAACTTTTTTGTCTTGATGAAGTGAGGCATGAAACAACTTTAAACCTAGTCATACTCATCTGGGAAGTCAACCAAATCTGTTTGCATTAGGTTTGCAGTCAGGACTTTTGAGTACAATTGAAATGTATACTACTTTTATGTCAAAGCATTCTATTCACTGTGAAATCAACTTTTTTGTCTTTATGTGCACAGGTATGAAACAACTTTCAGACATCTCAGAATCATGTGGGAAGTTAAATTAAAGTGTTTCCATTAGGTTTGCAGTAAGTGCTTTGGAGTAATATTGAAATGTATACTATTTGTATTGTTTAAGCACTGCATGCACTGAGATAACAACTTTTTTGTGTTGATGTGTACAGCCATGAAACAACTTTCAAACAACTCATAATCATGTGGAAAGTTAACCTAAAGTGTTTCCATTAGGTTTGCAGTAAGTGTTTTGGTGTAAAATTGAATTGTATACTACTTTTATGTCAAAGCATTCTATTCACTGTGAAATCAACTTTTTTGTCTTTATGTGCACAGCTATGAAACAACTTTCAGACATCTCAGAATCATGTGGGAAGTTAACCTATGGTGTTTCCATTAGGTTTGCAGTAAGTACTTTGGTGTAAAATTGAAATGCATACTATTTGTATTGTCGAAGCATTGCATGCACTGAGATAACAACTTTTTTGTGTTGATGTGTACAGCCATGATACAACTTTCAAACTACTCATAATCATGTGGGAAGTTAACCTAAGGTGTTTCCATTAGTTTGCAGTAAGTACTTTGGTGTAAAATTGAGATGTATACTACCTTAAAGTCAGAGCATAGTAGTACTGAGAAATTAACTTTTTTGTCTTGATGAACTGAGGCATGAAACAACTTTAAACCTAGTCATACTCATCTGGGAAGTCAACCAAATCTGTTTGCATTAGGTTTGCAGTCAGGACTTTTGAGTACAATTGAAATGTATTCTACTTTTATGTCAAAGCATTCTATTCACTGTGAAATCAACTTTTTTGTCTTTATGTGCACAGCTATGAAACAACTTTCAGACATCTCAGAATCATGTGGGAAGTTAACCTAAGTTGTTTCCATTAGGTTTGCAGTAAGTGCTTTGGTGTAAAATTGAAATGTATACTATTTGAATTGTCTAAGCATTGCATGCACTGAGATAACAACTTTTTTGTGTTGATGTGTACAGCCATGAAACAACTTTCAAACTACTCATAATCATGTGGAAAGTTGACCTAAGGTGTTTCCATTAGGTTTGCAGTAAGTGCTTTGGTGTAAAATTGAAATGTATACTATTTGTATTGTAAAAGCATTGCATGCACTGAGAAAACAACTTTTTTGTCTTGATGTGCACAGGTATGAAACAACTTTCAGACATCTCAGAATCATATGGGAAGTTAATCTAAGTTGTTTCCATTAGGTTTGCAGTAAGTACTTTGGTGTAAAATTGAAATGTATACTATTTGTATTGTCTAAGCATTACATGCACTGAGATAACAACTTTTTTGTGTTGATGTGTACAGCCATGAATCAACTTTCAAACTACTCATAATCATGTGGGAAGTTAACCTAAGGTGTTTCCATTAGTTTGCAGTAAGTACTTTGGTGTAAAATTGAGATGTATACTACCTTAATGTCAGAGCATAGTAGTACTGAGAAAGTAACTTTTTTGTCTTGATGAACTCAGGCATGAAAAACTTTAAACCTAGTCATACTCATCTGGGAAGTTAACCAAATCTGTTTGCATTAAGTTTGCAGTCAGGACTTTTGAGTACAATTGAAATGTATACTACTTTTATGTCAAATCATTCTACTCACTGTGAAATCAACTTTTTTGTCTTTATGTGCACAGGTATGAAACAACTTTCAGACATCTCAGAATCATGTGGGAAGTTAACTTAAAGTGTTTCCATTAGGTTTGCAGTAAGTGCTTTGGAGTAAAATTGAAATGTATACTATTTGTATTGTTTAAGCACTGCATGCACTGAGATAACAACTTTTTTGTGTTGATGTGTACAGGCATGAAACAACTTTCAAACTACTCATAATCATGTGGAAAGTTAACCTAAAGTGTTTCCATTAGGTTTGCAGTAAGTGCTTTGGTGTAAAATTGAAATGTATACTACTTTTATGTCAAAGCATTCTATTCACTGTGAAATCAACTTTTTTGTCTTTATGTGTAAGCTATGAAACAACTTTCAGATATCTCAGAATCATGTGGGAAGTTAACCTATGGTGTTTCCATTAGGTTTGCAGTAAGTGCTTTGGAGTAAAATTGAAATGTATACTATCTGTATTGTCTAAGCATTGCATGCACTGAGATAACAACTTTTTTGTGTTGATGTGTACAGCCATGAAACAACTTTCAAACTACTCATAATCATGTGGGAAGTTAACCTAAGGTGTTTCCATTAGTTTGCAGTAAGTACTTTGGTGTAAAATTGAGATGTATACTACCTTAAATTCAGAGCATAGTAGTACTGAGAAATTAACTTTTTTGTCTTGATGAACTGAGGCATGAAACAACTTTAAACCTAGTCATACTCATCTGGGAAGTCAACCAAATCTGTTTGCATTAGGTTTGCAGTCAGGACTTTTGAGTACAATTGAATTGTATACTACTTTTATGTCAAAGCATTCTATTCACTGTGAAATCAACTTTTTTCTCTTTATGTGCACAGCTATGAAACAACTTTCAGACATCTCAGAATCATGTGGGAAGTTAACCTATCGTGTTTCCATTAGGTTTGCAGTAAGTACTTTGGTGTAAAATTGAAATGCATACTATTTGTATTGTCGAAGCATTGCATGCACTGAGATAACAACTTTTTTGTGTTGATGTGTACAGCCATGAAACAACTTTCAAACTACTCATAATCATGTGGGAAGTTAACCTAAGGTGTTTCCATTAGTTTGCAGTAAGTACTTTGGTGTAAAATTGAGATGTATACTACCTTAAAGTCAGAGCATAGTCGTACTGAGAAATTAACTTTTTTGTCTTGATGAAGTGAGGCATGAAACAACTTTAAACCTAGTCATACTCATCTGGGAAGTCAACCAAATCTGTTTGCATTAGGTTTGCAGTCAGGACTTTTGAGTACAATTGAAATGTATACTACTTTTATGTCAAAGCATTCTATTCACTGTGAAATCAACTTTTTTGTCTTTATGTGCACAGGTATGAAACAACTTTCAGACATCTCAGAATCATGTGGGAAGTTAAATTAAAGTGTTTCCATTAGGTTTGCAGTAAGTGCTTTGGAGTAATATTGAAATGTATACTATTTGTATTGTTTAAGCACTGCATGCACTGAGATAACAACTTTTTTGTGTTGATGTGTACAGCCATGAAACAACTTTCAAACTACTCATAATCATGTGGAAAGTTAACCTAAAGTGTTTCCATTAGGTTTGCAGTAAGTGTTTTGGTGTAAAATTGAATTGTATACTACTTTTATGTCAAAGCATTCTATTCACTGTGAAATCAACTTTTTTGTCTTTATGTGCACAGCTATGAAACAACTTTCAGACATCTCAGAATCATGTGGGAAGTTAAACTATGGTGTTTCCATTAGGTTTGCAGTAAGTACTTTGGTGTAAAATTGAAATGCATACTATTTGTATTGTCGAAGCATTGCATGCACTGAGATAACAACTTTTTTGTGTTGATGTGTACAGCCATGATACAACTTTCAAACTACTCATAATCATGTGGGAAGTTAACCTAAGGTGTTTCCATTAGTTTGCAGTAAGTACTTTGGTGTAAAATTGAGATGTATACTACCTTAAAGTCAGAGCATAGTAGTACTGAGAAATTAACTTTTTTGTCTTGATGAACTGAGGCATGAAACAACTTTAAACCTAGTCATACTCATCTGGGAAGTCAACCAAATCTGTTTTCATTAGGTTTGCAGTCAGGACTTTTGAGTACAATTGAAATGTATACTACTTTTATGTCAAAGCATTCTATTCACTGTGAAATCAACTTTTTTGTCTTTATGTGCACAGCTATGAAACAACTTTCAGACATCTCAGAATCATGTGGGAAGTTAACCTAAGTTGTTTCCATTAGGTTTGCAGTAAGTGCTTTGGTGTAAAATTGAAATGTATACTATTTGAATTGTCTAAGCATTGCATGCACTGAGATAACAACTTTTTTGTGTTGATGTGTACAGCCATGAAACAACTTTCAAACTACTCATAATCATGTGGAAAGTTGACCTAAGGTGTTTCCATTAGGTTTGCAGTAAGTGCTTTGGTGTAAAATTGAAATGTATACTATTTGTATTGTAAAAGCATTGCATGCACTGAGAAAACAACTTTTTTGTCTTGATGTGCACAGGTATGAAACAACTTTCAGACATCTCAGAATCATATGGGAAGTTAATCTAAGTTGTTTCCATTAGGTTTGCAGTAAGTACTTTGGTGTAAAATTGAAATGTATACTATTTGTATTGTCTAAGCATTACATGCACTGAGATAACAACTTTTTTGTGTTGATGTGTACAGCCATGAATCAACTTTCAAACTACTCATAATCATGTGGGAAGTTAACCTGAGGTGTTTCCATTAGTTTGCAGTAAGTACTTTGGTGTAAAATTGAGATGTATACTACCTTAATGTCAGAGCATAGTAGTACTGAGAAAGTAACTTTTTTGTCTTGATGAACTCAGGCATGAAAAACTTTAAACCTAGTCATACTCATCTGGGAAGTTAACCAAATCTGTTTGCATTAAGTTTGCAGTCAGGACTTTTGAGTACAATTGAAATGTATACTACTTTTATGTCAAATCATTCTACTCACTGTGAAATCAACTTTTTTGTCTTTATGTGCACAGGTATGAAACAACTTTCAGACATCTCAGAATCATGTGGGAAGTTAACTTAAAGTGTTTCCATTAGGTTTGCAGTAAGTGCTTTGGAGTAAAATTGAAATGTATACTATTTGTATTGTTTAAGAACTGCATGCACTGAGATAACAACTTTTTTGTGTTGATGTGTACAGGCATGAAACAACTTTCAAACTACTCATAATCATGTGGAAAGTTAACCTAAAGTGTTTCCATTAGGTTTGCAGTAAGTGCTTTGGTGTAAAATTGAAATGTATACTACTTTTATGTCAAAGCATTCTATTCACTGTGAAATCAACTTTTTTGTCTTTATGTGTAGGCTATGAAACAACTTTCAGACATCTCAGAATCATGTGGGAAGTTAAATTAAAGTGTTTCCATTAGGTTTGCAGTAAGTGCTTTGGAGTAATATTGAAATGTATACTATTTGTATTGTTTAAGCACTGCATGCACTGAGATAACAACTTCTTTGTGTTGATGTGTACAGCCATGAAACAACTTTCAAACTACTCATAATCATGTGGAAAGTTAACCTAAAGTGTTTCCATTAGGTTTGCAGTAAGTGTTTTGGTGTAAAATTGAATTGTATACTACTTTTATGTCAAAGCATTCTATTCACTGTGAAATCAACTTTTTTGTCTTTATGTGCACAGCTATGAAACAACTTTCAGACATCTCAGAATCATGTGGGAAGTTAACCTATGGTGTTTCCATTAGGTTTGCAGTAAGTACTTTGGTGTAAAATTGAAATGCATACTATTTGTATTGTCGAAGCATTGCATGCACTGAGATAACAACTTTTTTGTGTTGATGTGTACAGCCATGATACAACTTTCAAACTACTCATAATCATGTGGGAAGTTAACCTAAGGTGTTTCCATTAGTTTGCAGTAAGTACTTTGGTGTAAAATTGAGATGTATACTACCTTAAAGTCAGAGCATAGTAGTACTGAGAAATTAACTTTTTTGTCTTGATGAACTGAGGCATGAAACAACTTTAAACCTAGTCATACTCATCTGGGAAGTCAACCAAATCTGTTTGCATTAGGTTTGCAGTCAGGACTTTTGAGTACAATTGAAATGTATACTACTTTTATGTCAAAGCATTCTATTCACTGTGAAATCAACTTTTTTGTCTTTATGTGCACAGCTATGAAACAACTTTCAGACATCTCAGAATCATGTGGGAAGTTAACCTAAGTTGTTTCCATTAGGTTTGCAGTAAGTGCTTTGGTGTAAAATTAAAATGTATACTATTTGAATTGTCTAAGCATTGCATGCACTGAGATAACAACTTTTTTGTGTTGATGTGTACAGCCATGAAACAACTTTCAAACTACTCATAATCATGTGGAAAGTTGACCTAAGGTGTTTCCATTAGGTTTGCAGTAAGTGCTTTGGTGTAAAATTGAAATGTATACTATTTGTATTGTAAAAGCATTGCATGCACTGAGAAAACAACTTTTTTGTCTTGATGTGCACAGGTATGAAACAACTTTCAGACATCTCAGAATCATATGGGAAGTTAATCTAAGTTGTTTCCATTAGGTTTGCAGTAAGTACTTTGGTGTAAAATTGAAATGTATACTATTTGTATTGTCTAAGCATTACATGCACTGAGATAACAACTTTTTTGTGTTGATGTGTACAGCCATGAATCAACTTTCAAACTACTCATAATCATGTGGGAAGTTAACCTAAGGTGTTTCCATTAGTTTGCAGTAAGTACTTTGGTGTAAAATTGAGATGTATACTACCTTAATGTCAGAGCATAGTAGTACTGAGAAAGTAACTTTTTTGTCTTGATGAACTCAGGCATGAAAAACTTTAAACCTAGTCATACTCATCTGGGAAGTTAACCAAATCTGTTTGCATTAAGTTTGCAGTCAGGACTTTTGAGTACAATTGAAATGTATACTACTTTTATGTCAAATCATTCTACTCACTGTGAAATCAACTTTTTTGTCTTTATGTGCACAGGTATGAAACAACTTTCAGACATCTCAGAATCATGTGGGAAGTTAACTTAAAGTGTTTCCATTAGGTTTGCAGTAAGTGCTTTGGAGTAAAATTGAAATGTATACTATTTGTATTGTTTAAGCACTGCATGCACTGAGATAACAACTTTTTTGTGTTGATGTGTACAGGCATGAAACAACTTTCAAACTACTCATAATCATGTGGAAAGTTAACCTAAAGTGTTTCCATTAGGTTTGCAGTAAGTGCTTTGGTGTAAAATTGAAATGTATACTACTTTTATGTCAAAGCATTCTATTCACTGTGAAATCAACTTTTTTGTCTTTATGTGTAAGCTATGAAACAACTTTCAGACATCTCAGAATCATGTGGGAAGTTAACCTATGGTGTTTCCATTAGGTTTGCAGTAAGTGCTTTGGAGTAAAATTGAAATGTATACTATCTGTATTGTCTAAGCATTGCATGCACTGAGATAACAACTTTTTTGTGTTGATGTGTACAGCCATGAAACAACTTTCAAACTACTCATAATCATGTGGGAAGTTAACCTAAGGTGTTTCCATTAGTTTGCAGTAAGTACTTTGGTGTAAAATTGAGATGTATACTACCTTAAATTCAGAGCATAGTAGTACTGAGAAATTAACTTTTTTGTCTTGATGAACTGAGGCATGAAACAACTTTAAACCTAGTCATACTCATCTGGGAAGTCAACCAAATCTGTTTGCATTAGGTTTGCAGTCAGGACTTTTGAGTACAATTGAATTGTATACTACTTTTATGTCAAAGCATTCTATTCACTGTGAAATCAACTTTTTTGTCTTTATGTGCACAGCTATGAAACAACTTTCAGACATCTCAGAATCATGTGGGAAGTTAACCTATGGTGTTTCCATTAGGTTTGCAGTAAGTACTTTGGTGTAAAATTGAAATGCATACTATTTGTATTGTCGAAGCATTGCATGCACTGAGATAACAACTTTTTTGTGTTGATGTGTACAGCCATGAAACAACTTTCAAACTACTCATAATCATGTGGGAAGTTAACCTAAGGTGTTTCCATTAGTTTGCAGTAAGTACTTTGGTGTAAAATTGAGATGTATACTACCTTAAAGTCAGAGCATAGTCGTACTGAGAAATTAACTTTTTTGTCTTGATGAAGTGAGGCATGAAACAACTTTAAACCTAGTCATACTCATCTGGGAAGTCAACCAAATCTGTTTGCATTAGGTTTGCAGTCAGGACTTTTGAGTACAATTGAAATGTATACTACTTTTATGTCAAAGCATTCTATTCACTGTGAAATCAACTTTTTTGTCTTTATGTGCACAGGTATGAAACAACTTTCAGACATCTCAGAATCATGTGGGAAGTTAAATTAAAGTGTTTCCATTAGGTTTGCAGTAAGTGCTTTGGAGTAATATTGAAATGTATACTATTTGTATTGTTTAAGCACTGCATGCACTGAGATAACAACTTTTTTGTGTTGATGTGTACAGCCATGAAACAACTTTCAAACTACTCATAATCATGTGGAAAGTTAACCTAAAGTGTTTCCATTAGGTTTGCAGTAAGTGTTTTGGTGTAAAATTGAATTGTATACTACTTTTATGTCAAAGCATTCTATTCACTGTGAAATCAACTTTTTTGTCTTTATGTGCACAGGTATGAAACAACTTTCAGACATCTCAGAATCATGTGGGAAGTTAAACTATGGTGTTTCCATTAGGTTTGCAGTAAGTGCTTTGGTGTAAAATTGAAATGCATACTATTTGTATTGTCGAAGCATTGCATGCACTGAGATAACAACTTTTTTGTGTTGATGTGTACAGCCATGATACAACTTTCAAACTACTCATAATCATGTGGGAAGTTAACCTAAGGTGTTTCCATTAGTTTGCAGTAAGTACTTTGGTGTAAAATTGAGATGTATACTACCTTAAAGTCAGAGCATAGTAGTACTGAGAAATTAACTTTTTTGTCTTGATGAACTGAGGCATGAAACAACTTTAAACCTAGTCATACTCATCTGGGAAGTCAACCAAATCTGTTTGCATTAGGTTTGCAGTCAGGACTTTTGAGTACAATTGAAATGTATACTACTTTTATGTCAAAGCATTCTATTCACTGTGAAATCAACTTTTTTGTCTTTATGTGCACAGCTATGAAACAACTTTCAGACATCTCAGAATCATGTGGGAAGTTAACCTAAGTTGTTTCCATTAGGTTTGCAGTAAGTACTTTGGTGTAAAATTGAAATGTATACTATTTGAATTGTCTAAGCATTGCATGCACTGAGATAACAACTTTTTTGTGTTGATGTGTACAGCCATGAAACAACTTTCAAACTACTCATAATCATGTGGAAAGTTGACCTAAGGTGTTTCCATTAGGTTTGCAGTAAGTGCTTTGGTGTAAAATTGAAATGTATACTATTTGTATTGTAAAAGCATTGCATGCACTGAGAAAACAACTTTTTTGTCTTGATGTGCACAGGTATGAAACAACTTTCAGACATCTCAGAATCATATGGGAAGTTAATCTAAGTTGTTTCCATTAGGTTTGCAGTAAGTACTTTGGTGTAAAATTGAAATGTATACTATTTGTATTGTCTAAGCATTACATGCACTGAGATAACAACTTTTTTGTGTTGATGTGTACAGCCATGAATCAACTTTCAAACTACTCATAATCATGTGGGAAGTTAACCTAAGGTGTTTCCATTAGTTTGCAGTAAGTACTTTGGTGTAAAATTGAGATGTATACTACCTTAATGTCAGAGCATAGTAGTACTGAGAAAGTAACTTTTTTGTCTTGATGAACTCAGGCATGAAAAACTTTAAACCTAGTCATACTCATCTGGGAAGTTAACCAAATCTGTTTGCATTAAGTTTGCAGTCAGGACTTTTGAGTACAATTGAAATGTATACTACTTTTATGTCAAATCATTCTACTCACTGTGAAATCAACTTTTTTGTCTTTATGTGCACAGGTATGAAACAACTTTCAGACATCTCAGAATCATGTGGGAAGTTAACTTAAAGTGTTTCCATTAGGTTTGCAGTAAGTGCTTTGGAGTAAAATTGAAATGTATACTATTTGTATTGTTTAAGCACTGCATGCACTGAGATAACAACTTTTTTGTGTTCATGTGTACAGGCATGAAACAACTTTCAAACTACTCATAATCATGTGGAAAGTTAACCTAAAGTGTTTCCATTAGGTTTGCAGTAAGTGCTTTGGTGTAAAATTGAAATGTATACTACTTTTATGTCAAAGCATTCTATTCACTGTGAAATCAACTTTTTTGTCTTTATGTGTAAGCTATGAAACAACTTTCAGACATCTCAGAATCATGTGGGAAGTTAAATTAAAGTGTTTCCATTAGGTTTGCAGTAAGTGCTTTGGAGTAATATTGAAATGTATACTATTTGTATTGTTTAAGCACTGCATGCACTGAGATAACAACTTCTTTGTGTTGATGTGTACAGCCATGAAACAACTTTCAAACTACTCATAATCATGTGGAAAGTTAACCTAAAGTGTTTCCATTAGGTTTGCAGTAAGTGTTTTGGTGTAAAATTGAATTGTATACTACTTTTATGTCAAAGCATTCTATTCACTGTGAAATCAACTTTTTTGTCTTTATGTGCACAGCTATGAAACAACTTTCAGACATCTCAGAATCATGTGGGAAGTTAACCTATGGTGTTTCCATTAGGTTTGCAGTAAGTACTTTGGTGTAAAATTGAAATGCATACTATTTGTATTGTCGAAGCATTGCATGCACTGAGATAACAACTTTTTTGTGTTGATGTGTACAGCCATGATACAACTTTCAAACTACTCATAATCATGTGGGAAGTTAACCTAAGGTGTTTCCATTAGTTTGCAGTAAGTACTTTGGTGTAAAATTGAGATGTATACTACCTTAAAGTCAGAGCATAGTAGTACTGAGAAATTAACTTTTTTGTCTTGATGAACTGAGGCATGAAACAACTTTAAACCTAGTCATACTCATCTGGGAAGTCAACCAAATCTGTTTGCATTAGGTTTGCAGTCAGGACTTTTGAGTACAATTGAAATGTATACTACTTTTATGTCAAAGCATTCTATTCACTGTGAAATCAACTTTTTTGTCTTTATGTGCACAGCTATGAAACAACTTTCAGACATCTCAGAATCATGTGGGAAGTTAACCTAAGTTGTTTCCATTAGGTTTGCAGTAAGTGCTTTGGTGTAAAATTGAAATGTATACTATTTGAATTGTCTAAGCATTGCATGCACTGAGATAACAACTTTTTTGTGTTGATGTGTACAGCCATGAAACAACTTTCAAACTACTCATAATCATGTGGAAAGTTGACCTAAGGTGTTTCCATTAGGTTTGCAGTAAGTGCTTTGGTGTAAAATTGAAATGTATACTATTTGTATTGTAAAAGCATTGCATGCACTGAGAAAACAACTTTTTTGTCTTGATGTGCACAGGTATGAAACAACTTTCAGACATCTCAGAATCATATGGGAAGTTAATCTAAGTTGTTTCCATTAGGTTTGCAGTAAGTACTTTGGTGTAAAATTGAAATGTATACTATTTGTATTGTCTAAGCATTACATGCACTGAGATAACAACTTTTTTGTGTTGATGTGTACAGCCATGAATCAACTTTCAAACTACTCATAATCATGTGGGAAGTTAACCTAAGGTGTTTCCATTAGTTTGCAGTAAGTACTTTGGTGTAAAATTGAGATGTATACTACCTTAATGTCAGAGCATAGTAGTACTGAGAAAGTAACTTTTTTGTCTTGATGAACTCAGGCATGAAAAACTTTAAACCTAGTCATACTCATCTGGGAAGTTAACCAAATCTGTTTGCATTAAGTTTGCAGTCAGGACTTTTGAGTACAATTGAAATGTATACTACTTTTATGTCAAATCATTCTACTCACTGTGAAATCAACTTTTTTGTCTTTATGTGCACAGGTATGAAACAACTTTCAGACATCTCAGAATCATGTGGGAAGTTAACTTAAAGTGTTTCCATTAGGTTTGCAGTAAGTGCTTTGGAGTAAAATTGAAATGTATACTATTTGTATTGTTTAAGCACTGCATGCACTGAGATAACAACTTTTTTGTGTTGATGTGTACAGGCATGAAACAACTTTCAAACTACTCATAATCATGTGGAAAGTTAACCTAAAGTGTTTCCATTAGGTTTGCAGTAAGTGCTTTGGTGTAAAATTGAAATGTATACTACTTTTATGTCAAAGCATTCTATTCACTGTGAAATCAACTTTTTTGTCTTTATGTGTAAGCTATGAAACAACTTTCAGACATCTCAGAATCATGTGGGAAGTTAACCTATGGTGTTTCCATTAGGTTTGCAGTAAGTGCTTTGGAGTAAAATTGAAATGTATACTATCTGTATTGTCGAAGCATTGCATGCACTGAGATAACAACTTTTTTGTGTTGGTGTGTACAGCCATGATACAACTTTCAAACTACTCATAATCATGTGGGAAGTTAACCTAAGGTGTTTCCATTAGTTTGCAGTAAGTACTTTGGTGTAAAATTGAGATGTATACTACCTTAAAGTCAGAGCATAGTAGTACTGAGAAATTAACTTTTTTGTCTTGATGAACTGAGGCATGAAACAACTTTAAACCTAGTCATACTCATCTGGGAAGTCAACCAAATCTGTTTGCATTAGGTTTGCAGTCAGGACTTTTGAGTACAATTGAAATGTATACTACTTTTATGTCAAAGCATTCTATTCACTGTGAAATCAACTTTTTTGTCTTTATGTGCACAGCTATGAAACAACTTTCAGACATCTCAGAATCATGTGGGAAGTTAACCTAAGTTGTTTCCATTAGGTTTGCAGTAAGTGCTTTGGTGTAAAATTGAAATGTATACTATTTGAATTGTCTAAGCATTGCATGCACTGAGATAACAACTTTTTTGTGTTGATGTGTACAGCCATGAAACAACTTTCAAACTACTCATAATCATGTGGAAAGTTGACCTAAGGTGTTTCCATTAGGGTTGCAGTAAGTGCTTTGGTGTAAAATTGAAATGTATACTATTTGTATTGTAAAAGCATTGCATGCACTGAGAAAACAACTTTTTTGTCTTGATGTGCACAGGTATGAAACAACTTTCAGACATCTCAGAATCATATGGGAAGTTAATCTAAGTTGTTTCCATTAGGTTTGCAGTAAGTACTTTGGTGTAAAATTGAAATGTATACTATTTGTATTGTCTAAGCATTACATGCACTGAGATAACAACTTTTTTGTGTTGATGTGTACAGCCATGAATCAACTTTCAAACTACTCATAATCATGTGGGAAGTTAACCTAAGGTGTTTCCATTAGTTTGCAGTAAGTACTTTGGTGTAAAATTGAGATGTATACTACCTTAATGTCAGAGCATAGTAGTACTGAGAAAGTAACTTTTTTGTCTTGATGAACTCAGGTATGAAAAACTTTAAACCTAGTCATACTCATCTGGGAAGTTAACCAAATCTGTTTGCATTAAGTTTGCAGTCAGGACTTTTGAGTACAATTGAAATGTATACTACTTTTATGTCAAATCATTCTACTCACTGTGAAATCAACTTTTTTGTCTTTATGTGCACAGGTATGAAACAACTTTCAGACATCTCAGAATCATGTGGGAAGTTAACTTAAAGTGTTTCCATTAGGTTTGCAGTAAGTGCTTTGGAGTAAAATTGAAATGTATACTATTTGTATTGTTTAAGCACTGCATGCACTGAGATAACAACTTTTTTGTGTTGATGTGTACAGGCATGAAACAACTTTCAAACTACTCATAATCATGTGGAAAGTTAACCTAAAGTGTTTCCATTAGGTTTGCAGTAAGTGCTTTGGTGTAAAATTGAAATGTATACTACTTTTATGTCAAAGCATTCTATTCACTGTGAAATCAACTTTTTTGTCTTTATGTGTAAGCTATGAAACAACTTTCAGACATCTCAGAATCATGTGGGAAGTTAACCTATGGTGTTTCCATTAGGTTTGCAGTAAGTGCTTTGGAGTAAAATTGAAATGTATACTATCTGTATTGTCTAAGCATTGCATGCACTGAGATAACAACTTTTTTGTGTTGATGTGTACAGCCATGAAACAACTTTCAAACTACTCATAATCATGTGGGAAGTTAACCTAAGGTGTTTCCATTAGTTTGCAGTAAGTACTTTGGTGTAAAATTGAGATGTATACTACCTTAAATTCAGAGCATAGTAGTACTGAGAAATTAACTTTTTTGTCTTGATGAACTGAGGCATGAAACAACTTTAAACCTAGTCATACTCATCTGGGAAGTCAACCAAATCTGTTTGCATTAGGTTTGCAGTCATCACTTTTGAGTACAATTGAATTGTATACTACTTTTATGTCAAAGCATTCTATTCACTGTGAAATCAACTTTTTTGTCTTTATGTGCACAGCTATGAAACAACTTTCAGACATCTCAGAATCATGTGGGAAGTTAACCTATGGTGTTTCCATTAGGTTTGCAGTAAGTACTTTGGTGTAAAATTGAAATGCATACTATTTGTATTGTCGAAGGATTGCATGCACTGAGATAACAACTTTTTTGTGTTGATGTGTACAGCCATGAAACAACTTTCAAACTACTCATAAACATGTGGGAAGTTAACCTAAGGTGTTTCCATTAGTTTGCAGTAAGTACTTTGGTGTAAAATTGAGATGTATACTACCTTAAAGTCAGAGCATAGTAGTACTGAGAAATTAACTTTTTTGTCTTGATGAAGTGAGGCATGAAACAACTTTAAACCTAGTCATACTCATCTGGGAAGTCAACCAACTCTGTTTGCATTAGGTTTGCAGTCAGGACTTTTGAGTACAATTGAAATGTATACTACTTTTATGTGAAAGCATTCTATTCACTGTGAAATCAACTTTTTTCTCTTTATGTGCACAGCTATGAAACAACTTTCAGACATCTCAGAATCAAGTGGGAAGTTAACCTATGGTGTTTCCTTTAGGTTTGCAGTAAGTGCTTTGGAGTAAAATTGAAATGTATACTATTTGTATTGTCTAAGCATTGCATGCTCTGAGATAACAACTTTTTTCTGTTGATGTGTACAGCCATGAAACAACTTTCAAACTACTCATAATCATGTGGAAAGTTAACCTAAGGTGTTTCCATTAGGTTTGCAGTAAGTGCTTTGGTGTAAAATTGAAATGTATACGACTTTTATGTTAAAGCATTCTATTCACTGAGAAAACAACTTTTTTGTCTTTATGTGCACAGCTATGAAACAACTTTCAGACATCTCAGAATCATATGGGAAGTTAATCTAAGTTGTTTCCATTAGGTTTGCAGTAAGTGCTTTGGTGTAAAATTGAAATGTATACTATTTGTATTGTAAAAGCATTGCATGCACTGAGAAAACAACTTTTTTGTCTTGATGTGCACAGGTATGAAACAACTTTCAGACATCTCAGAATCATATGGGAAGTTAATCTAAGTTGTTTCCATTAGGTTTGCAGTAAGTACTTTGGTGTAAAATTGAAATGTATACTACCTTAATGTCAGAGCATAGTAGTACTGAGAAAGTAACTTTTTTGTCTTGATGAACTCAGGCATGAAAAACTTTAAACCTAGTCATACTCATCTGGGAAGTTAACCAAATCTGTTTGCATTAAGTTTGCAGTCAGGACTTTTGAGTACAATTGAAATGTATACTACTTTTATGTCAAATCATTCTACTCACTGTGAAATCAACTTTTTTGTCTTTATGTGCACAGGTATGAAACAACTTTCAGACATCTCAGAATCATGTGGGAAGTTAACTTAAAGTGTTTCCATTAGGTTTGCAGTAAGTGCTTTGGAGTAAAATTGAAATGTATACTATTTGTATTGTTTAAGCACTGCATGCACTGAGATAACAACTTTTTTGTGTTCATGTGTACAGGCATGAAACAACTTTCAAACTACTCATAATCATGTGGAAAGTTAACCTAAAGTGTTTCCATTAGGTTTGCAGTAAGTGCTTTGGTGTAAAATTGAAATGTATACTACTTTTATGTCAAAGCATTCTATTCACTGTGAAATCAACTTTTTTGTCTTTATGTGTAAGCTATGAAACAACTTTCAGACATCTCAGAATCATGTGGGAAGTTAAATTAAAGTGTTTCCATTAGGTTTGCAGTAAGTGCTTTGGAGTAATATTGAAATGTATACTATTTGTATTGTTTAAGCACTGCATGCACTGAGATAACAACTTCTTTGTGTTGATGTGTACAGCCATGAAACAACTTTCAAACTACTCATAATCATGTGGAAAGTTAACCTAAAGTGTTTCCATTAGGTTTGCAGTAAGTGTTTTGGTGTAAAATTGAATTGTATACTACTTTTATGTCAAAGCATTCTATTCACTGTGAAATCAACTTTTTTGTCTTTATGTGCACAGCTATGAAACAACTTTCAGACATCTCAGAATCATGTGGGAAGTTAACCTATGGTGTTTCCATTAGGTTTGCAGTAAGTGCTTTGGTGTAAAATTGAAATGCATACTATTTGTATTGTCGAAGCATTGCATGCACTGAGATAACAACTTTTTTTGTGTTGATGTGTACAGCCATGATACAACTTTCAAACTACTCATAATCATGTGGGAAGTTAACCTAAGGTGTTTCCATTAGTTTGCAGTAAGTACTTTGGTGTAAAATTGAGATGTATACTACCTTAAAGTCAGAGCATAGTAGTACTGAGAAATTAACTTTTTTGTCTTGATGAACTGAGGCATGAAACAACTTTAAACCTAGTCATACTCATCTGGGAAGTCAACCAAATCTGTTTGCATTAGGTTTGCAGTCAGGACTTTTGAGTACAATTGAAATGTATACTACTTTTATGTCAAAGCATTCTATTCACTGTGAAATCAACTTTTTTGTCTTTATGTGCACAGCTATGAAACAACTTTCAGACATCTCAGAATCATGTGGGAAGTTAACCTAAGTTGTTTCCATTAGGTTTGCAGTAAGTGCTTTGGTGTAAAATTGAAATGTATACTATTTGAATTGTCTAAGCATTGCATGCACTGAGATAACAACTTTTTTGTGTTGATGTGTACAGCCATGAAACAACTTTCAAACTACTCATAATCATGTGGAAAGTTGACCTAAGGTGTTTCCATTAGGTTTGCAGTAAGTGCTTTGGTGTAAAATTGAAATGTATACTATTTGTATTGTAAAAGCATTGCATGCACTGAGAAAACAACTTTTTTGTCTTGATGTGCACAGGTATGAAACAACTTTCAGACATCTCAGAATCATATGGGAAGTTAATCTAAGTTGTTTCCATTAGGTTTGCAGTAAGTACTTTGGTGTAAAATTGAAATGTATACTATTTGTATTGTCTAAGCATTACATGCACTGAGATAACAACTTTTTTGTGTTGATGTGTACAGCCATGAATCAACTTTCAAACTACTCATAATCATGTGGGAAGTTAACCTAAGGTGTTTCCATTAGTTTGCAGTAAGTACTTTGGTGTAAAATTGAGATGTATACTACCTTAATGTCAGAGCATAGTAGTACTGAGAAAGTAACTTTTTTGTCTTGATGAACTCAGGCATGAAAAACTTTAAACCTAGTCATACTCATCTGGGAAGTTAACCAAATCTGTTTGCATTAAGTTTGCAGTCAGGACTTTTGAGTACAATTGAAATGTATACTACTTTTATGTCAAATCATTCTACTCACTGTGAAATCAACTTTTTTGTCTTTATGTGCACAGGTATGAAACAACTTTCAGACATCTCAGAATCATGTGGGAAGTTAACTTAAAGTGTTTCCATTAGGTTTGCAGTAAGTGCTTTGGAGTAAAATTGAAATGTATACTATTTGTATTGTTTAAGCACTGATTGCACTGAGATAACAACTTTTTTGTGTTGATGTGTACAGGCATGAAACAACTTTCAAACTACTCATAATCATGTGGAAAGTTAACCTAAAGTGTTTCCATTAGGTTTGCAGTAAGTGCTTTGGTGTAAAATTGAAATGTATACTACTTTTATGTCAAAGCATTCTATTCACTGTGAAATCAACTTTTTTGTCTTTATGTGTAAGCTATGAAACAACTTTCAGACATCTCAGAATCATGTGGGAAGTTAACCTATGGTGTTTCCATTAGGTTTGCAGTAAGTGATTTGGAGTAAAATTGAAATGTATACTATCTGTATTGTCTAAGCATTGCATGCACTGAGATAACAACTTTTTTGTGTTGATGTGTACAGCCATGAAACAACTTTCAAACTACTCATAATCATGTGGGAAGTTAACCTAAGGTGTTTCCATTAGTTTGCAGTAAGTACTTTGGTGTAAAATTGAGATGTATACTACCTTAAATTCAGAGCATAGTAGTACTGAGAAATTAACTTTTTTGTCTTGATGAACTGAGGCATGAAACAACTTTAAACCTAGTCATACTCATCTGGGAAGTCAACCAAATCTGTTTGCATTAGGTTTGCAGTCATCACTTTTGAGTACAATTGAATTGTATACTACTTTTATGTCAAAGCATTCTATTCACTGTGAAATCAACTTTTTTGTCTTTATGTGCACAGCTATGAAACAACTTTCAGACATCTCAGAATCATGTGGGAAGTTAACCTATGGTGTTTCCATTAGGTTTGCAGTAAGTACTTTGGTGTAAAATTGAAATGCATACTATTTGTATTGTCGAAGCATTGCATGCACTGAGATAACAACTTTTTTGTGTTGATGTGTACAGCCATGAAACAACTTTCAAACTACTCATAAACATGTGGGAAGTTAACCTAAGGTGTTTCCATTAGTTTGCAGTAAGTACTTTGGTGTAAAATTGAGATGTATACTACCTTAAAGTCAGAGCATAGTAGTACTGAGAAATTAACTTTTTTGTCTTGATGAAGTGAGGCATGAAACAACTTTAAACCTAGTCATACTCATCTGGGAAGTCAACCAACTCTGTTTGCATTAGGTTTGCAGTCAGGACTTTTGAGTACAATTGAAATGTATACTACTTTTATGTCAAAGCATTCTATTCACTGTGAAATCAACTTTTTTCTCTTTATGTGCACAGCTATGAAACAACTTTCAGACATCTCAGAATCATGTGGGAAGTTAACCTATGGTGTTTCCTTTAGGTTTGCAGTAAGTGCTTTGGAGTAAAATTGAAATGTATACTATTTGTATTGTCTAAGCATTGCATGCTCTGAGATAACAACTTTTTTCTGTTGATGTGTACAGCCATGAAACAACTTTCAAACTACTCATAATCATGTGGAAAGTTAACCTAAGGTGTTTCCATTAGGTTTGCAGTAAGTGCTTTGGTGTAAAATTGAAATGTATACGACTTTTATGTTAAAGCATTCTATTCACTGAGAAAACAACTTTTTTGTCTTTATGTGCACAGCTATGAAACAACTTTCAGACATCTCAGTATCATATGGGAAGTTAATCTAAGTTGTTTCCATTAGGTTTGCAGTAAGTGCTTTGGTGTAAAATTGAAATGTATACTATTTGTATTGTAAAAGCATTGCATGCACTGAGAAAACAACTTTTTTGTCTTGATGTGCACAGGTATGAAACAACTTTCAGACATCTCAGAATCATATGGGAAGTTAATCTAAGTTGTTTCCATTAGGTTTGCAGTAAGTACTTTGGTGTAAAATTGAAATGTATACTATTTGTATTGTCTAAGCATTACATGCACTGAGATAACAACTTTTTTGTGTTGATGTGTACAGCCATGAATCAACTTTCAAACTACTCATAATCATGTGGGAAGTTAACCTAAGGTGTTTCCATTAGTTTGCAGTAAGTACTTTGGTGTAAAATTGAGATGTATACTACCTTAATGTCAGAGCATAGTAGTACTGAGAAAGTAACTTTTTTGTCTTGATGAACTCAGGCATGAAAAACTTTAAACCTAGTCATACTCATCTGGGAAGTTAACCAAATCTGTTTGCATTAAGTTTGCAGTCAGGACTTTTGAGTACAATTGAAATGTATACTACTTTTATGTCAAATCATTCTACTCACTGTGAAATCAACTTTTTTGTCTTTATGTGCACAGGTATGAAACAACTTTCAGACATCTCAGAATCATGTGGGAAGTTAACTTAAAGTGTTTCCATTAGGTTTGCAGTAAGTGCTTTGGAGTAAAATTGAAATGTATACTATTTGTATTGTTTAAGCACTGCATGCACTGAGATAACAACTTTTTTGTGTTCATGTGTACAGGCATGAAACAACTTTCAAACTACTCATAATCATGTGGAAAGTTAACCTAAAGTGTTTCCATTAGGTTTGCAGTAAGTGCTTTGGTGTAAAATTGAAATGTATACTACTTTTATGTCAAAGCATTCTATTCACTGTGAAATCAACTTTTTTGTCTTTATGTGTAAGCTATGAAACAACTTTCAGACATCTCAGAATCATGTGGGAAGTTAAATTAAAGTGTTTCCATTAGGTTTGCAGTAAGTGCTTTGGAGTAATATTGAAATGTATACTATTTGTATTGTTTAAGCACTGCATGCACTGAGATAACAACTTCTTTGTGTTGATGTGTACAGCCATGAAACAACTTTCAAACTACTCATAATCATGTGGAAAGTTAACCTAAAGTGTTTCCATTAGGTTTGCAGTAAGTGTTTTGGTGTAAAATTGAATTGTATACTACTTTTATGTCAAAGCATTCTATTCACTGTGAAATCAACTTTTTTGTCTTTATGTGCACAGCTATGAAACAACTTTCAGACATCTCAGAATCATGTGGGAAGTTAACCTATGGTGTTTCCATTAGGTTTGCAGTAAGTACTTTGGTGTAAAATTGAAATGCATACTATTTGTATTGTCGAAGCATTGCATGCACTGAGATAACAACTTTTTTGTGTTGATGTGTACAGCCATGATACAACTTTCAAACTACTCATAATCATGTGGGAAGTTAACCTAAGGTGTTTCCATTAGTTTGCAGTAAGTACTTTGGTGTAAAATTGAGATGTATACTACCTTAAAGTCAGAGCATAGTAGTACTGAGAAATTAACTTTTTTGTCTTGATGAACTGAGGCATGAAACAACTTTAAACCTAGTCATACTCATCTGGGAAGTCAACCAAATCTGTTTGCATTAGGTTTGCAGTCAGGACTTTTGAGTACAATTGAAATGTATACTACTTTTATGTCAAAGCATTCTATTCACTGTGAAATCAACTTTTTTGTCTTTATGTGCACAGCTATGAAACAACTTTCAGACATCTCAGAATCATGTGGGAAGTTAACCTAAGTTGTTTCCATTAGGTTTGCAGTAAGTGCTTTGGTGTAAAATTGAAATGTATACTATTTGAATTGTCTAAGCATTGCATGCACTGAGATAACAACTTTTTTGTGTTGATGTGTACAGCCATGAAACAACTTTCAAACTACTCATAATCATGTGGAAAGTTGACCTAAGGTGTTTCCATTAGGTTTGCAGTGGGTGCTTTGGTGTAAAATTGAAATGTATACTATTTGTATTGTAAAAGCATTGCATGCATTGAGAAAACAACTTTTTTGTCTTGATGTGCACAGGTATGAAACAACTTTCAGACATCTCAGAATCATATGGGAAGTTAATCTAAGTTGTTTCCATTAGCTTTGCAGTAAGTACTTTGGTGTAAAATTGAAATGTATACTATTTGTATTGTCTAAGCATTACATGCACTGAGATAACAACTTTTTTGTGTTGATGTGTACAGCCATGAATCAACTTTCAAACTACTCATAATCATGTGGGAAGTTAACCTAAGGTGTTTCCATTAGTTTGCAGTAAGTACTTTGGTGTAAAATTGAGATGTATACTACCTTAATGTCAGAGCATAGTAGTACTGAGAAAGTAACTTTTTTGTCTTGATGAACTCAGGCATGAAAAACTTTAAACCTAGTCATACTCATCTGGGAAGTTAACCAAATCTGTTTGCATTAAGTTTGCAGTCAGGACTTTTGAGTACAATTGAAATGTATACTACTTTTATGTCAAATCATTCTACTCACTGTGAAATCAACTTTTTTGTCTTTATGTGCACAGGTATGAAACAACTTTCAGACATCTCAGAATCATGTGGGAAGTTAACTTAAAGTGTTTCCATTAGGTTTGCAGTAAGTGCTTTGGAGTAAAATTGAAATGTATACTATTTGTATTGTTTAAGCACTGCATGCACTGAGATAACAACTTTTTTGTGTTGATGTGTACAGGCATGAAACAACTTTCAAACTACTCATAATCATGTGGAAAGTTAACCTAAAGTGTTTCCATTAGGTTTGCAGTAAGTGCTTTGGTGTAAAATTGAAATGTATACTACTTTTATGTCAAAGCATTCTATTCACTGTGAAATCAACTTTTTTGTCTTTATGTGTAAGCTATGAAACAACTTTCAGACATCTCAGAATCATGTGGGAAGTTAACCTATGGTGTTTCCATTAGGTTTGCAGTAAGTGCTTTGGAGTAAAATTGAAATGTATACTATCTGTATTGTCTAAGCATTGCATGCACTGAGATAACAACTTTTTTGTGTTGATGTGTACAGCCATGATACAACTTTCAAACTACTCATAATCATGTGGGAAGTTAACCTAAGGTGTTTCCATTAGTTTGCAGTAAGTACTTTGGTGTAAAATTGAGATGTATACTACCTTAAAGTCAGAGCATAGTAGTACTGAGAAATTAACTTTTTTGTCTTGATGAACTGAGGCATGAAACAACTTTAAACCTAGTCATACTCATCTGGGAAGTCAACCAAATCTGTTTGCATTAGGTTTGCAGTCAGGACTTTTGAGTACAATTGAAATGTATACTACTTTTATGTCAAAGCATTCTATTCACTGTGAAATCAACTTTTTTGTCTTTATGTGCACAGGTATGAAACAACTTTCAGACATCTCAGAATCATGTGGGAAGTTAACCCAAGTTGTTTCCATTAGGTTTGCAGTAAGTGCTTTGGTGTAAAATTGAAATGTATACTATTTGAATTGTCTAAGCATTGCATGCACTGAGATAACAACTTTTTTGTGTTGATGTGTACAGCCATGAAACAACTTTCAAACTACTCATAATCATGTGGAAAGTTGACCTAAGGTGTTTCCATTAGGTTTGCAGTAAGTGCTTTGGTGTAAAATTGAAATGTATACTATTTGTATTGTAAAAGCATTGCATGCACTGAGAAAACAACTTTTTTGTCTTGATGTGCACAGGTATGAAACAACTTTCAGACATCTCAGAATCATATGGGAAGTTAATCTAAGTTGTTTCCATTAGGTTTGCAGTAAGTACTTTGGTGTAAAATTGAAATGTATACTATTTGTATTGTCTAAGCATTACATGCTCTGAGATAACAACTTTTTTGTGTTGATGTGTACAGCCATGAATCAACTTTCAAACTACTCATAATCATGTGGGAAGTTAACCTAAGGTGTTTCCATTAGTTTGCAGTAAGTACTTTGGTGTAAAATTGAGATGTATACTACCTTAATGTCAGAGCATAGTAGTACTGAGAAAGTAACTTTTTTGTCTTGATGAACTCAGGTATGAAAAACTTTAAACCTAGTCATACTCATCTGGGAAGTTAACCAAATCTGTTTGCATTAAGTTTGCAGTCAGGACTTTTGAGTACAATTGAAATGTATACTACTTTTATGTCAAATCATTCTACTCACTGTGAAATCAACTTTTTTGTCTTTATGTGCACAGGTATGAAACAACTTTCAGACATCTCAGAATCATGTGGGAAGTTAACTTAAAGTGTTTCCATTAGGTTTGCAGTAAGTGCTTTGGAGTAAAATTGAAATGTATACTATTTGTATTGTTTAAGCACTGCATGCACTGAGATAACAACTTTTTTGTGTTGATGTGTACAGGCATGAAACAACTTTCAAACTACTCATAATCATGTGGAAAGTTAACCTAAAGTGTTTCCATTAGGTTTGCAGTAAGTGCTTTGGTGTAAAATTGAAATGTATACTACTTTTATGTCAAAGCATTCTATTCACTGTGAAATCAACTTTTTTGTCTTTATGTGTAAGCTATGAAACAACTTTCAGACATCTCAGAATCATGTGGGAAGTTAACCTATGGTGTTTCCATTAGGTTTGCAGTAAGTGCTTTGGAGTAAAATTGAAATGTATACTATCTGTATTGTCTAAGCATTGCATGCACTGAGATAACAACTTTTTTGTGTTGATGTGTACAGCCATGAAACAACTTTCAAACTACTCATAATCATGTGGGAAGTTAACCTAAGGTGTTTCCATTAGTTTGCAGTAAGTACTTTGGTGTAAAATTGAGATGTATACTACCTTAAATTCAGAGCATAGTAGTACTGAGAAATTAACTTTTTTGTCTTGATGAACTGAGGCATGAAACAACTTTAAACCTAGTCATACTCATCTGGGAAGTCAACCAAATCTGTTTGCATTAGGTTTGCAGTCAGGACTTTTGAGTACAATTGAATTGTATACTACTTTTATGTCAAAGCATTCTATTCACTGTGAAATCAACTTTTTTGTCTTTATGTGCACAGCTATGAAACAACTTTCAGACATCTCAGAATCATGTGGGAAGTTAACCTATGGTGTTTCCATTAGGTTTGCAGTAAGTACTTTGGTGTAAAATTGAAATGCATACTATTTGTATTGTCGAAGCATTGCATGCACTGAGATAACAACTTTTTTGTGTTGATGTGTACAGCCATGAAACAACTTTCAAACTACTCATAAACATGTGGGAAGTTAACCTAAGGTGTTTCCATTAGTTTGCAGTAAGTACTTTGGTGTAAAATTGAGATGTATACTACCTTAAAGTCAGAGCATAGTAGTACTGAGAAATTAACTTTTTTGTCTTGATGAAGTGAGGCATGAAACAACTTTAAACCTAGTCATACTCATCTGGGAAGTCAACCAACTCTGTTTGCATTAGGTTTGCAGTCAGGACTTTTGAGTACAATTGAAATGTATACTACTTTTATGTCAAAGCATTCTATTCACTGTGAAATCAACTTTTTTCTCTTTATGTGCACAGCTATGAAACAACTTTCAGACATCTCAGAATCATGTGGGAAGTTAACCTATGGTGTTTCCTTTAGGTTTGCAGTAAGTGCTTTGGAGTAAAATTGAAATGTATACTATTTGTATTGTCTAAGCATTGCATGCTCTGAGATAACAACTTTTTTCTGTTGATGTGTACAGCCATGAAACAACTTTCAAACTACTCATAATCATGTGGAAAGTTAACCTAAGGTGTTTCCATTAGGTTTGCAGTAAGTGCTTTGGTGTAAAATTGAAATGTATACGACTTTTATGTTAAAGCATTCTATTCACTGAGAAAACAACTTTTTTGTCTTTATGTGCACAGCTATGAAACAACTTTCAGACATCTCAGAATCATATGGGAAGTTAATCTAAGTTGTTTCCATTAGGTTTGCAGTAAGTACTTTGGTGTAAAATTGAAATGTATACTATTTGTATTGTCTAAGCATTACATGCACTGAGATAACAACTTTTTTGTGTTGATGTGTACAGCCAT
The DNA here is from genome assembly GCF_030028105.1 of Mobula birostris. Classification (NCBI taxonomy): domain Eukaryota; kingdom Metazoa; phylum Chordata; class Chondrichthyes; order Myliobatiformes; family Myliobatidae; genus Mobula; species Mobula birostris. Next base: position 52,721 of record NW_027275688.1, read on the forward strand.
GAATCAACTTTCAAACTACTCATAATCATGTGGGAAGTTAACCTAAGGTGTTTCCATTAGTTTGCAGTAAGTACTTTGGTGTAAAATTGAGATGTATACTACCT
>NW_027275689.1:0-52803 GCF_030028105.1 Mobula birostris
CTGTTCTGTGACATTCCCCCCCTGTTCTGACATTCCCCCTCCTCTGTTCTGTGACATTCCCCCCCGTTCTGACATTCCCCCTCCTCTGTTCTGACATTCCGCTCGTTCTGTCATTCCCCCCCATTCTGTGACAATCCCGCTCCTCTGTTCTGTGACATTCCCCCCCGTTTCTGACATTCACCCGTGTTCTGACATTCCACCCCGTTCTGACATTCCACCCCGTTCTGACATTCACCCCTGTTCTGACATTCACCCCCGTTCTGACATTCCCCCGTTCTGACATTCCCCCTCCTCTGTTCTCTGACATTGCCCCCCGTTCTGACATTCCCCGTCCTCTGTTCTCTGACATTCCCCGTCCTCTGTTCTCTGACATTCCCCCTCTGTTCTGTGATATTCCCCCGACCTGTTCTGTGACATTCCCCCTCCTCTGTTCTGTGACATTCCCCCCCATTCTGACAATCCCCCTCCTCTGTTCTGTGAGATTCCCCCCCCGTTCTGACATTCCCCCCCGTTCTGACATTCCCCCCCGTTCTGACATTCCCCCACCCGTTCTGACATTCCCCCACCCGTTCTGACATTCCCCCACCCGTTCTGACATTCCCCCACCCGTTCTGACATTCCCCCCCCGTTCTGACATTCCTCCCCCATTCTGACATCCCCCCTCCTGTGTTCTGCGACATTCCCCCTCCTCTGTTCTGCGACATTCTCCCTCCCGTTCTGACATTCTCCCTCCCGTTCTGACATTCTCCCTCCCATTCTGACATTCCCCTCCTCTGTTCTGTGACATTCCCCCTCCTCTGTTCTGTGAAATTCCCCTCCCCGTTCTGACATTCCCCCTCCTCTGTTCTGTGACATTCTCCCTCCCGTTCTGACATTCCCCTCCTCTGTTCTGTGACATTCCCCCTCCCGTTCTGACATTCCCCCTCCCGTTCTGACATTCCCCCTCCTCTGTTCTGTGACATTCCCCATCCTCTGTTCTGTGACATTCCCCCTCCCGTTCTGTGACATTCCCCCTCCTATCTTCTGTGAAATTCCCCTCCCCGTTCTGACATTCTCCTTCCCGTTCTGACATTCTCCCTCCCATTCTGACATTCCCCTCCTCTTTTCTGTGACATTCCCCCTCCTCTGTTCTGTGAAATTCCCCTCCCCGTTCTGACATTCCCCCTCCTCTGTTCTGTGACATTCTCCCTCCCGTTCTGACATTCCCCTCCTCTGTTCTGTGACATTCCCCCTCCCGTTCTGACATTCCCCCTCCCGTTCTGACATTCCCCCTCGTCTGTTCTGTGACATTCCCCCTCCTCTGTTCTGCGACATTCCCCCTCCTCTGTTCTGCGACATTCCCCCTCCTCTGTTCTGCGACATTCCCCCTCCTCTGTTCTGCGACATTCCCCCTCCTCTGTTCTGCGACATTCCCCCTCCTCTGTACTGCGACATTCCCCCTCCTCTGTTCTGCGACATTCCCCCTCCTCTGTTCTGCGACATTCCCCCTCCTCTGTTCTGCGACATTCCCCCTCCTCTGTTCTGCGACATTCTCCCTCCCGTTCTGACATTCTCCCTCCCGTTCTGACATTCCTCTCCTCTGTTCTGTGACATTCCCCCTCCTCTGTTCTGTGAAATTCCCCTCCCCGTTCTGACATTCCCCCTCCTCTGTTCTGCGACATTCCCCCTCCGCTGTTCTGCGACATTCCCCCTCCTCTGTTCTGCGACATTCCCCCTCCTCTGTTCTGCGACATTCTCCCTCCCGTTCTGACATTCCCCTCCCCGTCCTGACATTCCCCTCCCCGTCCTGACATTCCCCCCCCCCGTCCTGACATTCCCCCCCCGTCCTGACATTCCCCCCCCGTCCTGACATTCCCCCCCGATCTGACATTCCCCCCCCCCATTCTGACATTCCCCCACGTTCTGACATTCCCCCTCCTCTGTTGCAGAACAGAGGAGGGGGAATGTCAGAACGGGGAAGGGAATTTCACAGAACAGAGGAGGGGGAATGTCAGAACGGGAGGGGGAATGTCACAGAACAGAGGAGGGGGAATGTCAGAACGGGAGGGGGAATGTCACAGAACAGAGGAGGGGGAATGTCAGAACGGGAGGGGGAATGTCACAGAACAGTGGAGGGGGAATGTCATTCCCCCTCCTCTGTTCTGTGAAATTCCCTTCCCCGTTCTGACATTCCCCCTCCTCTGTTCTGCGACATTCCCTCTCCTCTGCTCTGCGACATTCCCCCTCCTCTGCTCTGCGACATTCCCCCTCCTCTGTTCTGCGGCATTCCCCTTCCTCTGTTCTGCGACATTCCCCTTCCTCTGTTCTGCGACATCCCCCCACCCGTTCTGTGACGTTCCCCCCACCCGTTCTGTGACGTTACCCCTCCTCTGTTCTGTGACGTTCCTCCCCAGTTCTGATGTTCCCCCCGTTCTGAGGTTCCCCCCACCTGTTCTGTGACATCCCCCCTTTTCTGTGACGTCCCGCCCCCTTTGTTCCGCGACATCCCGCGCCCCCCTGTTCCGCGACGTCCCGCTCCCCCTCTCCGTTCAGCGACGTTCTCCCCCTCCGTTCCGCGACTTTCTGCTCCCACCTCCGTTCCGCGACGTTCCACCCCCCTCTCCGTTCTGCGAGATTGCAGCCCTCTGTCTGTTCTGTGATATTTCACCTCTCTCCCCACCCCTGTCTGTTCGGTGACGTTCTGCCACTCCGTCTGTTCTGCGACTTCCCCACCCGTTTGTTCTGTGACTCCACCTTCCCTTTCTATCAACCCCCCTCCCTCCCGTTCTGTGAGACTCCCCCCGGTCTGTGACATTCCTAGCCTATGTTCTGTGACATTCTCCCCTTCTGTTCTGTGACATCCCTCCCCTCTGTTCTGTGACATCCCTCCCCTCTGTTCTGTGACATCCCTCCCTTCTGTTCTGTGACATCCCTCCCTTCTGTTCTGTGACATCCCTCCCTTCTGTTCTGTGACATCCCTCCCTTCTGTTCTGTGACATCCCTCCCTTCTGTTCTGTGACATCCCTCCTTTCTGTTCTGTGACGTTCCCCCCCTTCTCTGTTCTGTTCCTTCCCCCTCCCTCTGTTCTGTGACGTTCCCCCTCTTTGTTCTGTGACGTTCCCCCTCTTTGTTCTGTGACGTTCCCCCTCTTTGTTCTGTGACATTCCCCTCCCCGTTCTGACATTCCCCTCCCCGTTCTGACATTCCCCTCCCCGTTCTGACATTCCCCTCCCCGTTCTGACATTCCCCCTCCTCTGTTCTGTGACATCCCTCCCTTCTGTTCTGTGACATCCCTCCCTTCTGTTCTGTGACATCCGTCCCTTCTGTTCTGTGACATCCGTCCCTTCTGTTCTGTGACGTTCCCTCCTTTCTGTTCTGTGACGTTCCCCCCCTTCTCTGTTCTGTTCCTTCCCCCTCCCTCTGTTCTGTGCCTTTCCCCTCTCTGTTCTGTGCCTTTCCCCTCTCTGTTCTGTGCCTTTCCCCTCTCTGTTCTGTGACGTTCCCCCTCTCTGTTCTGTGACGTTCCCCCTCTCTGTTCTGTGACGTTCCCCCTCTCTGTTCTGTGACGTTCCCCCTCTCTGTTCTGTGACGTTCCCCCTCTCTGTTCTGTGACGTTCCCCCTCTCTGTTCTGTGACGTTCCCCCTCTCTGTTCTGTGACGTTCCCCCTCTTTGTTCTGTGAGGTTCCCCCTCTTTGTTCTGTGACGTTCCCCCTCTTTGTTCTGTGACGTTCCCCCTCTTTGTTCTGTGACGTTCCCCCTCTTTGTTCTGTGACGCTCGCCCCCCGTTCTGTGACGTCCCCCCCCCGTTCTGTGACGTCCCCCCCCCATTCTGTGACGTCCCTCCAATCTGTTCTGTGGAATTTCCCCCCTCTGTTCCGTGACATCCCCCACCCAGTGCTGTGACGTCTCTCCAATCTGTTCTGTGACATTCCCTCTCTCCGCCCCCCCCCCCCCCCGGTTCTGTGACATTCCCCCTCTCTCCCCACCCCTCTCTCTTTTCTGTGAGATTCCCCCTCTCTCCCCACTTCTCTCTCTGTTCCGTGACATTCCTCCTCTCCCCACCTCTCTGTTCTGTGACATTCCCTCACTCCTCACCTCTCTGTTCTGTGACATTCCCCCTCTCTCCCACCTCTATCTGTTCTTTGACATTCCCCCTCTCCCCACCTCTCTGTCCTGTGACATTCCCCCCTTCCTCTGTCCTGTGACATTCCCCCCTTCCTCTGTCCTGTGACATTCCCCCCTTCCTCTGTCCTGTGACATTCCCACCCTCCTCTGTCCTGTGACATTCCCCCCCTCCTCTGTCCTGTGACATTCCCCCCTCCTCTGTCCTGTGATATTCCCCCCCTCCTCTGTCCTGTGACATTCCCCCTCCTCTGTCCTGTGACATTCCCCCTCCTCTGTCCTGTGACATTCCCCTTCCTCTGTCCTGTGACATTCCCCCTCCTCTGTCCTGTGACATTCCCCCTCCTCTGTCCTGTGACATTCCCCCTCCTCTGTTCTGTGACATTCCCCCTCCTATGTTCTGACATTGCCCCCCGTTGTGTCATTCCCCTCCTCTGTTCTGTGACATTCCCCCTCCTCTGTTCTGTGACATTCCCCCTCTGTTCTGACATTCCCCCTCCTCTGTTCTGTGACATTCCACCCCGTTCTGACATTCCCCCTCCTCTGTTCTGTGACATTACCCCCCGTTCTGACATTCCTCCCCCGTTCTGACGTTCCTCCCCCGTTCTGACGTTCCTCCCCCGTTCTGACGTTCCTCCCCCGTTCTGACGTTCCTCCCCCGTTCTGACGTTCCTCCCCCGTTCTGACGTTCCTCCCCCGTTCTGACGTTCCTCCCCCGTTCTGACGTTCCCCCTCCTCTGTTCTGCGACATTCCCCCTCCTCTGTTCTGCGACATTCCCCCTCCTCTGTTCTGCGACATTCCCCCTCCTCTGTTCTGCGACATTCCCCCTCCTCTGTTCTGCGACATTCCCCCTCCTCTGTTCTGCGACATTCCCCCTCCTCTGTTCTGCGACATTCCCCCTCCTCTGTTCTGCGACATTCCCCCTCCTCTGTTCTGCGACATTCCCCCTCCTCTGTTCTGCGACATTCCCCCTCCTCTGTTCTGCGACATTCCCCCTCCTCTGTTCTGCGACATTCCCCCTCCTCTGTTCTGCGACATTCCCCCTCCTCTGTTCTGCGACATTCCCCTCCCCGTTCTGACATTCCCCCTCCTCTGTTCTGCGACATTCCCCCTCCTCTGTTCTCTGACATTCCCCCTCCTCTGTTCTGCGACGTTCCCCCTCCCGTTCTGACATTCCCCCTCCTCTGTTCTGCGACATTCCTCCTCCTCTGTTCTGCGACATTCCCCCTCCTCTGTTCTGCGACATTCCCCCTCCCGTTCTGACATTCCCCCTCCCGTTCTGACATTCCCCCTCCCGTTCTGACATTCCCCCTCCCCGTTCTGACATTCCCCTCTCCGTTCTGACATTCCCCCACCTCTGTTCTGCGACATTCCTCCTCCTATGTTCTGTGACATTCACCCTCCCGTTCTGACATTCCCCCTCCTCTGTTCTGTGACATTCCCCTCCCCGTTCTGACATTCCCCCTCCTCTGTTCTGCGACATTCCTCCTCCTCTGTTCTGCGACATTCCCCCTCCCGTTCTGACATTCCCCCTCCCGTTCTGACATTCCCCCTCCTCTGTTCTGTGACATCCCTCCCTTCTGTTCTGTGACATCCCTCCCTTCTGTTCTGTGACATCCCTCCCTTCTGTTCTGTGACATCCGTCCCTTCTGTTCTGTGACATCCGTCCCTTCTGTTCTGTGACATCCGTCCCTTCTGTTCTGTGACGTTCCCACCTTTCTGTTCTGTGACGTTCCCCCCTTCTCTGTTCTGTTCCTTCCCCCTCCCTCTGTTCTGTGCCTTTCCCCTCTCTGTTCTGTGCCTTTCCCCTCTCTGTTCTGTGACGTTCCCCCTCTCTGTTCTGTGACGTTCCCCCTCTCTGTTATGTGACGTTCCCCCTCTCTGTTCTGTGACGTTCCCCCTCTCTGTTCTGTGACGTTCCCCCTCTCTGTTCTGTGACGTTCCCCCTCTCTGTTCTGTGACGTTCCCCCTCTTTGTTCTGTGACGTTCCCCCTCTTTGTTCTGTGACGTTCCCCCTCTTTGTTCTGTGACGCTCGCCCCCCGTTCTGTGACGTCCCCCCCCCGTTCTGTGACGTCCCCCCCCCATTCTGTGACGTCTCTCCAATCTGTTCTGTGGAGTTCCCCCCCTCTGTTCTGTGACATTCCCTCTCTCCCCCCCCCCCCCCGGTTCTGTGACATTCCCCCTCTCTCCCCACCCCTCTCTCTTTTCTGTGAGATTCCCCCTCTCTCCCCACTTCTCTCTCTGTTCCGTGACATTCCTCCTCTCCCCACCTCTCTGTTCTGTGACATTCCCTCACTCCTCACCTCTCTGTTCTGTGACATTCCCCCTCTCTCCCACCTCTATCTGTTCTTTGACATTCCCCCTCTCCCCACCTCTCTGTCCTGTGACATTCCCCCCTTCCTCTGTCCTGTGACATTCCCCCCTTCCTCTGTCCTGTGACATTCCCCCCTTCCTCTGTCCTGTGACATTCCCACCCTCCTCTGTCCTGTGACATTCCCCCCCTCCTCTGTCCTGTGACATTCCCCCCTCCTCTGTCCTGTGATATTCCCCCCCTCCTCTGTCCTGTGACATTCCCCCTCCTCTGTCCTGTGACATTCCCCTTCCTCTGTCCTGTGACATTCCCCTTCCTCTGTCCTGTGACATTCCCCCTCCTCTGTCCTGTGACATTCCCCCTCCCCTGTCCTGTGACATTCCCCCTCCTCTGTTCTGTGACATTCCCCCTCCTCTGTTCTGTGACATTCCCCCTCCTATGTTCTGACATTCCCCCCCGTTGTGTCATTCCCCTCCTCTGTTCTGTGACATTCCCCCTCCTCTGTTCTGTGACATTCCCCCTCTGTTCTGACATTCCCCCTCCTCTGTTCTGTGACATTCCACCCCGTTCTGACATTCCCCCTCCTCTGTTCTGTGACATTACCCCCCGTTCTGACGTTCCTCCCCCGTTCTGACGTTCCTCCCCCGTTCTGACGTTCCTCCCCCGTTCTGACGTTCCTCCCCCGTTCTGACGTTCCTCCCCCGTTCTGACGTTCCTCCCCCGTTCTGACGTTCCCCCTCCTCTGTTCTGCGACATTCCCCCTCCTCTGTTCTGCGACATTCCCCCTCCTCTGTTCTGCGACATTCCCCCTCCTCTGTTCTGCGACATTCCCCCTCCTCTGTTCTGCGACATTCCCCCTCCTCTGTTCTGCGACATTCCCCCTCCTCTGTTCTGCGACATTCCCCCTCCTCTGTTCTGCGACATTCCCCCTCCTCTGTTCTGCGACATTCCCCTCCCCGTTCTGACATTCCCCCTCCTCTGTTCTGCGACATTCCCCCTCCTCTGTTCTCTGACGTTCCCCCTCCTCTGTTCTGCGACGTTCCCCCTCCCGTTCTGACATTCCCCCTCCTCTGTTCTGCGACATTCCCCCTCCTCTGTTCTGCGACATTCCCCCTCCTCTGTTCTGCGACATTCCCCCTCCCGTTCTGACATTCCCCCTCCCGTTCTGACATTCCCCCTCCCGTTCTGACATTCCCCCTCCCGTTCTGACATTCCCCCTCCCCGTTCTGACATTCCCCCTCCCCGTTCTGACATTCCCCTCCCCGTTCTGACATTCTCCTCTCCGTTCTGACATTCCCCCTCCTCTGTTCTGCGACATTCCTCCTCCTATGTTCTGCGACATTCACCCTCCCGTTCTGACATTCCCCCTCCTCTGTTCTGTGACATTCCCCTCCCCGTTCTGACATTCCCCCTCCTCTGTTCTGCGACATTCCTGCTCCTCTGTTCTGCGACATTCCCCCTCCCGTTCTGACATTCCCCCTCCTCTGTTCTGCGACATTCCCCCTCCTCTGTTCTGCGACATTCCTCCTCCTCTGTTCTGCGACATTCCTCCTCCTCTGTTCTGCGACATTCCTCCTCCTCTGTTCTGCGACATTCCCCCTCCTCTGTTCTGCGACATTCCCCTCCCCGTTCTGACATTCCCCCTCCCGTTCTGACATTCCCCCTCCTATGTTCTGTGACATTCCCCTCCCCGTTCTGACATTCCCCTCCCCGTTCTGACATTCCCCTCCCCGTTCTGACATTCCCCTCCCCGTTCTGACATTCCCCTCCCCGTTCTGATATTCCCCTCCCCGTTCTGACATTCCCCCTCCTCTGTTCTGTGACATCCCTCCCTTCTGTTCTGTGACATCCGTCCCTTCTGTTCTGTGACATCCGTCCCTTCTGTTCTGTGACATCCGTCCCTTCTGTTCTGTGACATCCGTCCCTTCTGTTCTATGATATCCCTCCTTTCTGTTCTGTGACGTTCCCCCCTTCTCTGTTCTGTTCCTTCCCCCTCCCTCTGTTCTGTGCCTTCCCCCTCTTTGTTCTGTGACGTTCCCCCTCTTTGTTCTGTGACGTTCCCCCTCTTTGTTCTGTGACGTTCCCCCTCTTTGTTCTGTGACGTTCCCCCTCTTTGTTCTGTGACGTTCCCCCTCTTTGTTCTGTGACGTTCCCCCTCTTTGTTCTGTGACGTTCCCCCTCTTTGTTCTGTGACGTTCCCCCTCTTTGTTCTGTGACGTTCCCCCTCTTTGTTCTGTGACGTTCCCCCTCTTTGTTCTGTGACGTTCCCCCTCTTTGTTCTGTGAAGTTCGCCCCCCGTTCTGTGACGTCCCCCCCGTTCTGTGACGTCCCCCCCCCGTTCTGTGACGTCCCTCCAATCTGTTCTGTGGAATTTCCCCCCTCTGTTCCGTGACATTCCCCACCCAGTTCTGTGACGTCTCTCCAATCTGTTCTGTGGAGTTCCCCCCCCTCTGTTCTGTGACATTCCCTCTCTCTCCCCCCCCCCCCCCCCGGTTCTGTGACATTCCCCCTCTCTCCCCACCCCTCTCTTTTCTGTGAGATTCCCCCTCTCTCCTCACTTCTCTCTCTGTTCCGTGACATTCCTCGTCTCCCCACCTCTCTGTTCTGTGACATTCCCTCACTCCTCACCTCTCTGTTCTGTGACATTCCCCCTCTCTCCCACCTCTGTCTGTTCTTTGTCATTCCCCCTCTCCCCACCTCTGTCCTGTGACATTCCCCCCTTCCTCTGCCCTGTGACATTCCCCCCTTCCTCTGCCCTGTGACATTCCCCCCTTCCTCTGTCCTGTGACATTCCCACCCTCCTCTGTCCTGTGACATTCCCCCCCTCCTCTGTCCTGTGACATTCCCCCCTCCTCTGTCCTGTGATATTCCCCCCCTCCTCTGTCCTGTGACATTCCCCCTCCTCTGTCCTGTGACATTCCCCTTCCTCTGTCCTGTGACATTCCCCCTCCTCTGTTCTGTGACATTCCCCCTCCTCTGTTCTGTGACATTCCCCCTCCTCTGTTCTGTGACATTCCCCCTCCTATGTTCTGACATTCCCCCCCGTTGTGTCATTCCCCTCCTCTGTTCTGTGACATTCCCCCTCCTCTGTTCTGTGACATTCCCCCTCTGTTCTGACATTCCCCCTCCTCTGTTCTGTGACATTCCACCCCGTTCTGACATTCCCCCTCCTCTGTTCTGTGACATTACCCCCCGTTCTGACATTCCTCCCCCGTTCTGACATTCCTCCCCCGTTCTGACATTCCTCCCCGTTCTGACATTCCTCCCCCGTTCTGACATTCCTCCCCCGTTCTGACGTTCCTCCCCCGTTCTGACGTTCCTCCCCCGTTCTGACGTTCCTCCCCCGTTCTGACGTTCCTCCCCCGTTCTGACATTCCTCCCCCGTTCTGACATTCCCCCTCCTCTGTTCTGCGACATTCCCCCTCCTCTGTTCTGCGACATTCCCCCTCCTCTGTTCTCTGACGTTCCCCCTCCTCTGTTCTGCGACGTTCCCCCTCCCGTTCTGACATTCCCCCTCCTCTGTTCTGCGACATTCCCCCTCCTCTGTTCTGCGACATTCCCCCTCCTCTGTTCTGCGACATTCCCCCTCCTCTGTTCTGCGACATTCCCCCTCCCGTTCTGACATTCCCCCTCCCGTTCTGACATTCCCCCTCCTGTTCTGACATTCCCCCTCCCCGTTCTGACATTCCCCCTCCCCGTTCTGACATTCCCCTCCCCGTTCTGACATTCTCCTCTCCGTTCTGACATTCCCCCTCCTCTGTTCTGCGACATTCCTCCTCCTATGTTCTGCGACATTCACCCTCCCGTTCTGACATTCCCCCTCCTCTGTTCTGTGACATTCCCCTCCCCGTTCTGACATTCCCCCTCCTCTGTTCTGCGACATTCCTCCTCCTCTGTTCTGCGACATTCCCCCTCCCGTTCTGACATTCCCCCTCCTCTGTTCTGCGACATTCCCCCTCCTCTGTTCTGCGACATTCCTCCTCCTCTGTTCTGCGACATTCCTCCTCCTCTGTTCTGCGACATTCCTCCTCCTCTGTTCTGCGACATTCCCCCTCCTCTGTTCTGCGACATTCCCCTCCCCGTTCTGACATTCCCCCTCCCGTTCTGACATTCCCCCTCCTATGTTCTGTGACATTCCCCTCCCCGTTCTGACATTCCCCTCCCCGTTCTGACATTCCCCTCCCCGTTCTGACATTCCCCTCCCCGTTCTGATATTCCCCTCCCCGTTCTGACATTCCCCCTCCTCTGTTCTGTGACATCCCTCCCTTCTGTTCTGTGACATCCGTCCCTTCTGTTCTGTGACATCCGTCCCTTCTGTTCTGTGACATCCGTCCCTTCTGTTCTGTGACATCCGTCCCTTCTGTCCTGTGACATCCGTCCCTTCTGTTCTATGATATCCCTCCTTTCTGTTCTGTGACGTTCCCCCCTTCTCTGTTCTGTTCCTTCCCCCTCCCTCTGTTCTGTGCCTTTCCCCTCTCTGTTCTGTGACGTTCCCCCTCTTTGTTCTGTGACGTTCCCCCTCTTTGTTCTGTGACGTTCCCCCTCTTTGTTCTGTGACGTTCCCCCTCTTTGTTCTGTGACGTTCCCCCTCTTTGTTCTGTGACGTTCCCCCTCTTTGTTCTGTGACGTTCCCCCTCTTTGTTCTGTGAAGTTCGCCCCCCGTTCTGTGACGTCCCCCCCCGTTCTGTGACGTCCCCCCCCGTTCTGTGACGTCCCCCCCCGTTCTGTGACGTCCCCCCCCCATTCTGTGACGTCCCTCCAATCTGTTCTGTGGAATTTCCCCCCTCTGTTCCGTGACATTCCCCACCCAGTTCTGTGACGTCTCTCCAATCTGTTCTGTGGAGTTCCCCCCCTCTGTTCTGTGACATTCCCTCTCTCTCCCCCCCCCCCCCCGGTTCTGTGACATTCCCCCTCTCTCCCCACCCCTCTCTCTTTTCTGTGAGATTCCCCCTCTCTCCCCACTTCTCTCTCTGTTCCGTGACATTCCTCGTCTCCCCACCTCTCTGTTCTGTGACATTCCCTCACTCCTCACCTCTCTGTTCTGTGACATTCCCCCTCTCTCCCACCTCTGTCTGTTCTTTGTCATTCCCCCTCTCCCCACCTCTGTCCTGTGACATTCCCCCCTTCCTCTGTCCTGTGACATTCCCCCCTTCCTCTGTCCTGTGACATTCCCACCCTCCTCTGTCCTGTGACATTCCCCCCCTCCTCTGTCCTGTGACATTCCCCCCTCCTCTGTCCTGTGACATTCCCCCCTCCTCTGTCCTGTGATATTCCCCCCCTCCTCTGTCCTGTGACATTCCCCCTCCTCTGTCCTGTGACATTCCCCTTCTCTGTTCTGTGACATTCCCCCTCCTCTGTTCTGTGACATTCCCCCTCCTCTGTTCTGTGACATTCCCCCTCCTATGTTCTGACATTCCCCCCCGTTGTGTCATTCCCCTCCTCTGTTCTGTGACATTCCCCCTCCTCTGTTCTGTGACATTCCCCCTCTGTTCTGACATTCCCCCTCCTCTGTTCTGTGACATTCCACCCCGTTCTGACATTCCCCCTCCTCTGTTCTGTGACATTACCCCCCGTTCTGACATTCCTCCCCCGTTCTGACATTCCTCCCCCGTTCTGACATTCCTCCCCCGTTCTGACGTTCCTCCCCCGTTCTGACGTTCCTCCCCCGTTCTGACGTTCCTCCCCCGTTCTGACGTTCCTCCCCCGTTCTGACGTTCCTCCCCCGTTCTGACGTTCCTCCCCCGTTCTGACGTTCCTCCCCCGTTCTGACATTCCTCCCCCGTTCTGCGACATTCCCCCTCCTCTGTTCTGCGACATTCCCCCTCCTCTGTTCTGCGACATTCCCCCTCCTCTGTTCTGCGACATTCCCCCTCCTCTGTTCTGCGACATTCCCCCTCCTCTGTTCTGCGACATTCCCCCACCTCTGTTCTGCGACATTCCCCCTCCTCTGTTCTGCGACATTCCCCCTCCTCTGTTCTGCGACATTCCCCCTCCTCTGTTCTGCGACATTCCCCCTCCTCTGTTCTGCGACATTCCCCCTCCTCTGTTCTCTGACGTTCCCCCTCCTCTGTTCTGCGACGTTCCCCCTCCCGTTCTGACATTCCCCCTCCTCTGTTCTGCGACATTCCCCCTCCTCTGTTCTGCGACATTCCCCCTCCTCTGTTCTGCGACATTCCCCCTCCCGTTCTGACATTCCCCCTCCCGTTCTGACATTCCCCCTCCCGTTCTGACATTCCCCCTCCCGTTCTGACATTCCCCCTCCCGTTCTGACATTCCCCCTCCCGTTCTGACATTCCCCCTCCCCGTTCTGACATTCCCCCTCCCCGTTCTGACATTCCCCTCCCCGTTCTGACATTCTCCTCTCCGTTCTGACATTCCCCCTCCTCTGTTCTGCGACATTCCTCCTCCTATGTTCTGCGACATTCACCCTCCCGTTCTGACATTCCCCCTCCTCTGTTCTGTGACATTCCCCTCCCCGTTCTGACATTCCCCCTCCTCTGTTCTGCGACATTCCTGCTCCTCTGTTCTGCGACATTCCCCCTCCCGTTCTGACATTCCCCCTCCTCTGTTCTGCGACATTCCCCCTCCTCTGTTCTGCGACATTCCTCCTCCTCTGTTCTGCGACATTCCTCCTCCTCTGTTCTGCGACATTCCTCCTCCTCTGTTCTGCGACATTCCCCCTCCTCTGTTCTGCGACATTCCCCTCCCCGTTCTGACATTCCCCCTCCCGTTCTGACATTCCCCCTCCTATGTTCTGTGACATTCCCCTCCCCGTTCTGACATTCCCCTCCCCGTTCTGACATTCCCCTCCCCGTTCTGACATTCCCCTCCCCGTTCTGACATTCCCCTCCCCGTTCTGATATTCCCCTCCCCGTTCTGACATTCCCCCTCCTCTGTTCTGTGACATCCCTCCCTTCTGTTCTGTGACATCCGTCCCTTCTGTTCTGTGACATCCGTCCCTTCTGTTCTGTGACATCCGTCCCTTCTGTTCTGTGACATCCGTCCCTTCTGTTCTGTGACATCCGTCCCTTCTGTTCTATGATATCCCTCCTTTCTGTTCTGTGACGTTCCCCCCTTCTCTGTTCTGTTCCTTCCCCCTCCCTCTGTTCTGTGCCTTCCCCCTCTTTGTTCTGTGACGTTCCCCTTCTTTGTTCTGTGACGTTCCCCCTCTTTGTTCTGTGACGTTCCCCCTCTTTGTTCTGTGACGTTCCCCTCTTTGTTCTGTGACGTTCCCCCTCTTTGTTCTGTGACGTTCCCCCTCTTTGTTCTGTGACGTTCCCCCTCTTTGTTCTGTGACGTTCCCCTCTTTGTTCTGTGACGTTCCCCTCTTTGTTCTGTGACGTTCCCCCTCTTTGTTCTGTGACGTTCCCCCTCTTTGTTCTGTGACGTTCCCCCTCTTTGTTCTGTGAAGTTCGCCCCCGTTCTGTGACGTCCCCCCCGTTCTGTGACGTCCCCCCCCGTTCTGTGACGTCCCCCCCGTTCTGTGACGTCCCCCCCCCATTCTGTGACGTCCCTCCAATCTGTTCTGTGGAATTTCCCCCCTCTGTTCCGTGACATTCCCCACCCAGTTCTGTGACGTCTCTCCAATCTGTTCTGTGGAGTTCCCCCCCTCTGTTCTGTGACATTCCCTCTCTCTCCCCCCCCCCCCCCCCCGGTTCTGTGACATTCCCCCTCTCTCCCCACCCCTCTCTCTTTTCTGTGAGATTCCCCCTCTCTCCCCACTTCTCTCTCTGTTCCGTGACATTCCTCGTCTCCCCACCTCTCTGTTCTGTGACATTCCCTCACTCCTCACCTCTCTGTTCTGTGACATTCCCCCTCTCTCCCACCTCTGTCTGTTCTTTGTCATTCCCCCTCTCCCCACCTCTGTCCTGTGACATTCCCCCCTTCCTCTGCCCTGTGACATTCCCCCTTCCTCTGTCCTGTGAGATTCCCCCCCTCCTCTGTCCTGTGACATTCCCCCCCTCCTCTGTCCTGTGACATTCCCCCCTCCTCTGTCCTGTGACATTCCCCCCTCCTCTGTCCTGTGATATTCCCCCCCTCCTCTGTCCTGTGACATTCCCCCTCCTCTGTCCTGTGACATTCCCCTTCCTCTGTCCTGTGACATTCCCCTCCTCTGTTCTGTGACATTCCCCCTCCTCTGTTCTGTGACATTCCCCCTCCTCTGTTCTGTGACATTCCCCCTCCTATGTTCTGACATTCCCCCCCGTTGTGTCATTCCCCTCCTCTGTTCTGTGACATTCCCCCTCCTCTGTTCTGTGACATTCCCCCTCTGTCTGACATTCCCCTCCTCTGTTCTGTGACATTCCACCCCGTTCTGACATTCCCCCTCCTCTGTTCTGTGACATTACCCCCCGTTCTGACATTCCTCCCCCGTTCTGACATTCCTCCCCCGTTCTGACATTCCTCCCCGTTCTGACATTCCTCCCCCGTTCTGACATTCTCCCCCGTTCTGACGTTCCTCCCCCGTTCTGACGTTCCTCCCCCGTTCTGACGTTCCTCCCCCGTTCTGACGTTCCTCCCCCGTTCTGACGTTCCTCCCCGTTCTGACGTTCCTCCCCCGTTCTGACATTCCCCCTCCTCTGTTCTGCGACATTCCCCCTCCTCTGTTCTGCGACATTCCCCCTCCTCTGTTCTCTGACGTTCCCCCTCCTCTGTTCTGCGACGTTCCCCTCCCGTTCTGACATTCCCCCTCCTCTGTTCTGCGACATTCCCCCTCCTCTGTTCAGCGACATTCCCCTCCTCTGTTCTGCGACATTCCCCCTCCTCTGTTCTGCGACATTCCCCCTCCCGTTCTGACATTCCCCCTCCCCGTTCAGACATTCCCCCTCCCCGTTCTGACATTCCCCTCCCCGTTCTGACATTCTCCTCTCCGTTCTGACATTCCCCTCCTCTGTTCTGCGACATTCCTCCTCCTATGTTCTGCGACATTCACCCTCCCGTTCTGACATTCCCCCTCCTCTGTTCTGTGACATTCCCTCCCCGTTCTGACATTCCCCTCCTCTGTTCTGCGACATTCCTCCTCCTCTGTTCTGCGACATTCCCCTCCCGTTCTGACATTCCCCCTCCTCTGTTCTGCGACATTCCCCCTCCTCTGTTCTGCGACATTCCTCCTCCTCTGTTCTGCGACATTCCTCCTCCTCTGTTCTGCGACATTCCTCCTCTCTGTTCTGCGACATTCCCCTCCTCTGTTCTGCGACATTCCCCTCCCCGTTCTGACATTCCCCCTCCCGTTCTGACATTCCCCCTCCTATGTTCTGTGACATTCCCCTCCCCGTTCTGACATTCCCCTCCCCGTTCTGACATTCCCCTCCCCGTTCTGACATTCCCCTCCCCGTTCTGATATTCCCCTCCCCGTTCTGACATTCCCCCTCCTCTGTTCTGTGACATCCCTCCCTTCTGTTCTGTGACATCCGTCCCTTCTGTTCTGTGACATCCGTCCCTTCTGTTCTGTGACATCCGTCCCTTCTGTCCTGTGACATCCGTCCCTTCTGTTCTATGATATCCCTCCTTTCTGTTCTGTGACGTTCCCCCCTTCTCTGTTCTGTTCCTTCCCCCTCCCTCTGTTCTGTGCCTTTCCCCTCTCTGTTCTGTGACGTTCCCCCTCTTTGTTCTGTGACGTTCCCCCTCTTTGTTCTGTGACGTTCCCCCTCTTTGTTCTGTGACGTTCCCCTCTTTGTTCTGTGACGTTCCCCCTCTTTGTTCTGTGACGTTCCCCCTCTTTGTTCTGTGACGTTCCCCCTCTTTGTTCTGTGACGTTCCCCCTCTTTGTTCTGTGAAGTTCGCCCCCCGTTCTGTGACGTCCCCCCCGTTCTGTGACGTCCCCCCCCGTTCTGTGACGTCCCCCCCGTTCTGTGACGTCCCCCCCCATTCTGTGACGTCCCTCCAATCTGTTCTGTGGAATTTCCCCCCTCTGTTCCGTGACATTCCCCACCCAGTTTCTGTGACGTCTCTCCAATCTGTTCTGTGGAGTTCCCCCCCTCTGTTCTGTGACATTCCCTCTCTCTCCCCCCCCCCCCCCCGGTTCTGTGACATTCCCCCTCTCTCCCCACCCCTCTCTCTTTTCTGTGAGATTCCCCCTCTCTCCCCACTTCTCTCTCTGTTCCGTGACATTCCTCGTCTCCCCACCTCTCTGTTCTGTGACATTCCCTCACTCCTCACCTCTCTGTTCTGTGACATTCCCCCTCTCTCCCACCTCTGTCTGTTCTTTGTCATTCCCCCTCTCCCCACCTCTGTCCTGTGACATTCCCCCCTTCCTCTGTCCTGTGACATTCCCCCCTTCCTCTGTCCTGTGACATTCCCACCCTCCTCTGTCCTGTGACATTCCCCCCCTCCTCTGTCCTGTGACATTCCCCCCTCCTCTGTCCTGTGACATTCCCCCTCCTCTGTCCTGTGATATTCCCCCCCTCCTCTGTCCTGTGACATTCCCCCTCCTCTGTCCTGTGACATTCCCCTTCTCTGTTCTGTGACATTCCCCTCCTCTGTTCTGTGACATTCCCCCTCCTCTGTTCTGTGACATTCCCCCTCCTCTGTTCTGTGACATTCCCCCTCCTATGTTCTGACATTCCCCCCGTTGTGTCATTCCCCTCCTCTGTTCTGTGACATTCCCCCTCCTCTGTTCTGTGACATTCCCCCTCTGTTCTGACATTCCCCCTCCTCTGTTCTGTGACATTCCACCCCGTTCTGACATTCCCCCTCCTCTGTTCTGTGACATTACCCCCCGTTCTGACATTCCTCCCCCGTTCTGACATTCCTCCCCCGTTCTGACATTCCTCCCCGTTCTGACATTCCTCCCCGTTCTGACATTCCTCCCCCGTTCTGACGTTCCTCCCCCGTTCTGACGTTCCTCCCCCGTTCTGACGTTCCTCCCCCGTTCTGACGTTCCTCCCCCGTTCTGACGTTCCTCCCCCGTTCTGACGTTCCTCCCCCGTTCTGACGTTCCTCCCCCGTTCTGACGTTCCTCCCCGTTCTGACATTCCTCCCCCGTTCTGACATTCCCCCTCCTCTGTTCTGCGACATTCCCCCTCCTCTGTTCTGCGACATTCCCCCTCCTCTGTTCTGCGACATTCCCCTCCTCTGTTCTGCGACATTCCCCCTCCTCTGTTCTGCGACATTCCCCCACCTCTGTTCTGCGACATTCCCCTCCTCTGTTCTGCCACATTCCCCCTCCTCTGTTCTGCGACATTCCCCTCCCCGTTCTGACATTCCCCTCCCCGTTCTGACATTCCCCTCCCCGTTCTGACATTCCCCTCCCCGTTCTGACATTCCCCTCCCCGTTCTGACATTCCCCTCCCCGTTCTGACATTCCCCTCCCCGTTCTGACATTCCCCTCCCCGTTCTGACATTCCCCTCCCCGTTCTGACATTCCCCTCCCCGTTCTGACATTCCCCTCCCCGTTCTGACATTCCCCTCCCCGTTCTGACATTCCCCTCCTCTGTTCTGTGACATTCCCCCTCCTCTGTTCTGTGACATCCCCCCTCCCGTTCTGACATCCCCCCTCCTCTGTTCTGCGACATTCCCCGTCCTCTGTTCTGCGACATTCCCCCTCCTCTGTTCTGCGACATTCCCCCTCCTCTGTTCTGCGACATTCCCCCTCCTCTGTTCTGCGACATTCCCCTCCTCTGTTCTGCGACATTCCCCCTCCTCTGTTCTGCGACATTCTCCCTCCCGTTCTGACATTCCCCCTCCCGTTCTGACATTCCCCCTCCTCTGTTCTGTGACATTCCCCTCCCCGTTCTGACATTCCCCTCCCCGTTCTGACATTCCCCTCCCGTTCTGACATTCCCCTCCCCGTTCTGACATTCCCTTCCCCGTTCTGACATTCCCCCTGCTCTGTTCTGCGACATTCCCCCTCCTCTGTTCTGCGACATTCCCCCTCCTCTGTTCTGCGACATTCCCCCTCCCGTTCTGACATTCCCCCTCCCGTTCTGACATTCCCCCTCCCGTTCTGACATTCCCCCTCCCGTTCTGACATTCCCCCTCCCGTTCTGACATTCCCCCTCCCCGTTCTGACATTCCCCTCCCCGTTCTGACATTCCCCTCCCCGTTCTGACATTCCCCTCCCCGTTCTGACATTCCCCTCCCCGTTCTGACATTCCCCTCTCCGTTCTGACATTCCCCCTCCTCTGTTCTGCGACATTCCTCCTCCTATGTTCTGCGACATTCACCCTCCCGTTCTGACATTCCCCCTCCTCTGTTCTGTGACATTCCCCCTCCTCTGTTCTGTGACATTCCCCTCCCCGTTCTGACATTCCCCCTCCTCTGTTCTGCGACATTCCTCCTCCTCTGTTCTGCGACATTCCCCCTCCCGTTCTGACATTCCCCCTCCTCTGTTCTGCGACATTCCCCTCCTCTGTTCTGCGACATTCCTCCTCCTCTGTTCTGCGACATTCCTCCTCCTCTGTTCTGCGACATTCCTCCTCCTCTGTTCTGCGACATTCCTCCTCCTCTGTTCTGCGACATTCCCCCTCCTCTGTTCTGCGACATTCCCCTCCCCGTTCTGACATTCCCCCTCCCGTTCTGACATTCCCCCTCCTATGTTCTGTGACATTCCCCTCCCCGTTCTGACATTCCCCTCCCCGTTCTGACATTCCCCTCCCCGTTCTGACATTCCCCTCCCCGTTCTGACATTCCCCTCCCCGTTCTGACATTCCCCCTCCTCTGTTCTGTGACATCCCTCCCTTCTGTTCTGTGACATCCGTCCCTTCTGTTCTGTGACATCCGTCCCTTCTGTTCTGTGACATCCGTCCTTCTGTTCTGTGACATCCGTCCCTTCTGTTCTGTGACATCCGTCCCTTCTGTTCTGTGACATCCGTCCCTTCTGTTCTGTGACATCCCTCCTTTCTGTTCTGTGACGTTCCCCCCTTCTCTGTTCTGTTCCTTCCCCCTTCCTCTGTTCTGTGCCTTTGCCCTCTCTGTTCTGTGACGTTCCCCCTCTCTGTTCTGTGACGTTCCCCCTCTTTGTTCTGTGACGTTCCCCCTCTTTGTTCTGTGACGTTCCCCCTCTTTGTTCTGTGACGTTCCCCCTCTTTGTTCTGTGACGTTCCCCTCTTTGTTCTGTGACGTTCCCCCTCTTTGTTCTGTGACGTTCCCCCTCTTTGTTCTGTGAAGTTCGCCCCCCGTTCTGTGACGTCCCCCCCGTTCTGTGACGTCCCCCCCGTTCTGTGACGTCCCCCCCGTTCTGTGACGTCCCCCCCCCATTCTGTGACGTCCCTCCAATCTGTTCTGTGGAATTTCCCCCCTCTGTTCCGTGACATTCCCCACCCAGTTCTGTGACGTCTCTCCAATCTGTTCTGTGGAGTTCCCCCCCTCTGTTCTGTGACATTCCCTCTCTCTCCCCCCCCCCCGGTTCTGTGACATTCCCCTCTCTCCCCACCCCTCTCTCTTTTCTGTGAGATTCCCCCTCTCTCCCCACTTCTCTCTCTGTTCCGTGACATTCCTCGTCTCCCCACCTCTCTATTCTGTGACATTCCCTCACTCCTCACCTCTCTGTTCTGTGACATTCCCCCTCTCTCCCACCTCTGTCTGTTCTTTGTCATTCCCCCTCTCCCCACCTCTGTCCTGTGACATTCCCCCCTTCCTCTGTCCTGTGACATTCCCCCCTTCCTCTGTCCTGTGACATTCCCACCCTCCTCTGTCCTGTGACATTCCCCCCCTCCTCTGTCCTGTGACATTCCCCCCTCCTCTGTCCTGTGATATTCCCCCCCTCCTCTGTCCTGTGACATTCCCCCTCCTCTGTCCTGTGACATTCCCCTTCCTCTGTCCTGTGACATTCCCCCTCCTCTGTTCTGTGACATTCCCCCTCCTCTGTTCTGTGACATTCCCCCTCCTCTGTTCTGTGACATTCCCCCTCCTATGTTCTGACATTCCCCCCCGTTGTGTCATTCCCCTCCTCTGTTCTGTGACATTCCCCCTCCTCTGTTCTGTGACATTCCCCCTCTGTTCTGACATTCCCCCTCCTCTGTTCTGTGACATTCACCCCGTTCTGACATTCCTCCCCCGTTCTGACATTCCTCCCCCGTTCTGACATTCCTCCCCCGTTCTGACATTCCTCCCCCGTTCTGACGTTCCTCCCCGTTCTGACGTTCCTCCCCCGTTCTGACGTTCCTCCCCCGTTCTGACGTTCCTCCCCCGTTCTGACGTTCCTCCCCCGTTCTGACGTTCCTGCCCCGTTCTGACGTTCCTGCCCCGTTCTGACGTTCCTCCCCCGTTCTGACGTTCCTCCCCCGTTCTGACGTTCCTCCCCCGTTCTGACGTTCCTCCTCCTCGGTTCTGCGACATTCCCCTCCTCGGTTCTGCGACATTCCCCTCCTCTGTTCTGCGACATTCCCCCTCCTCTGTTCTGCGACATTCCCCCTCCTCTGTTCTGCGACATTCCCCCTCCTCTGTTCTGCGACATTCCCCTCCTCTGTTCTGCGACATTCCCCCTCCTCTGTTCTGCGACATTCCCCCTCTCTGTTCTGCGACATTCCCCCACCTCTGTTCTGCGACATTCCCCCTCCTCTGTTCTGCGACATTCCCCCTCCTCTGTTCTGCGACATTCCCCTCCCCGTTCTGACATTCCCCTCCCCGTTCTGACATTCCCCTCCCCGTTCTGACATTCCCCTCCCCGTTCTGACATTCCCCTCCCCGTTCTGACATTCCCCTCCCCGTTCTGACATTCCCCTCCCCGTTCTGACATTCCCCTCCCCGTTCTGACATTCCCCTCCCCGTTCTGACATTCCCCCTCCTCTGTTCTGTGACATTCCCCCTCCTCTGTTCTGTGACATCCCCCCTCCCGTTCTGACATTCCCCTCCTCTGTTCTGCGACATTTCCCTCCTCTGTTCTGCGACATTCCCCCTCCTCTGTTCTGCGACATTCCCCCTCCTCTGTTCTGCGACATTCTCCCTCCCGTTCTGACATTCCCCCTCCCGTTCTGACATTCCCCCTCCTCTGTTCTGTGACATTCCCCTCCCCGTTCTGACATTCCCCTCCCCGTTCTGACATTCCCCTCCCCGTTCTGACATTCCCCTCCCCGTTCTGACATTCCCTTCCCCGTTCTGACATTCCCCCTGCTCTGTTCTGCGACATTCACCCTCCCGTTCTGACATTCCCCTCCCCGTTCTGACATTCCCCTCCCCGTTCTGACATTCCCCCTGCTCTGTTCTGCGACGTTCCCCCTCCTCTGTTCTGCGACGTTCCCCCTCCCGTTCTGACATTCCCCCTCCTCTGTTCTGCGACATTCCTCCTCCTCTGCTCTGCGACATTCCTCCTCCTCTGCTCTGCGACATTCCCCCTCCTCTGTTCTGCGACATTCCCCCTCCTCTGTTCTGTGACATTCCCCTCTTCTGTTCAGTGACATTCCCCTCCAATTCTGACATTCCCCCTCCTCTGTTCTGTGACATTCCCCCTCCCGTTCTGACATTCCCCCTCCTCTGTTCTGTGACATTCCCCTCCCCGTTCTGACATTCCCCCTCCTCTGTTCTGTGACATTTCCCTCCCCGTTCTGACATTCCCCCTCCTGTGTTCTGCGACATTCCCCCTCCTCTGTTCTGCGACATTCCCCCTCCTCTGTTCTGCGACATTCCCCCTCCTCTGTTCTGCGACATTCCCCCTCCTCTGTTCTGCGACATTCCCCCTCCTCTGTTCTGCGACATTCCCCCTCCTCTGTTCTGCGACATTCCCCCTCCTCTGTTCTGCGACATTCCCCCTCCTCTGTTCTGCGACATTCCCCCTCCTCTGTTCTGCGACATTCCCCCTCCTCTGTTCTGCGACATTCCCCCTCCTCTGTTCTGTGACATTCCCCCTCCTCTGTTCTGTGACGTTCCCCCTCCTCTGTTCTGTGCCTTCCCCCTCTTTGTTCTGTGACGTTCCCCCTCTTTGTTCTGTGACGTTCCCCCTCTTTGTTCTGTGACGTTCCCCCTCTTTGTTCTGTGACGTTCCCCCTCTTTGTTCTGTGACGTTCCCCCTCTTTGTTCTGTGACGTTCCCCCTCTTTGTTCTGTGACGTTCCCCCTCTTTGTTCTGTGACGTTCCCCCTCTTTGTTCTGTGACGTTCCCCCTCTTTGTTCTGTGACGTTCCCCCTCTTTGTTCTGTGACGTTCCCCCTCTTTGTTCTGTGACGTTCCCCCTCTTTGTTCTGTGACGTTCCCCCTCTTTGTTCTGTGACGTTCCCCCTCTTTGTTCTGTGACGTTCCCCCTCTTTGTTCTGTGACGTTCCCCCTCTTTGTTCTGTGACGTTCCCCCTCTTTGTTCTGTGACGTTCCCCCTCTTTGTTCTGTGACGTTCCCCCTCTTTGTTCTGTGACGTTCGCCCCCCGTTCTGTTACGTCCCCCCGTTCTGTTACGTCCCCCCGTTCTGTTACGTCCCCCCGTTCTGTGACGTCCCCCCGTTCTGTGACGTCCCCCCGTTCTGTGACGTCCCCCCGTTCTGTGACGTCCCCCCGTTCTGTGACGTCCCCCCGTTCTGTGACGTCCCCCGTTCTGTGACGTCCCCCGTTCTGTGACGTCCCCCCCGTTCTGTGACGTCCCCCCCGTTCTGTGACGACCCCCCCGTTCTGTGACGTCCCCCCCCGTTCTGTGACGTCCCTCCAATCCGTTATGTGGAGTTTCCCCCCTCTGTTCTGTGACATTCCCTTCCCCCCCCGGTTCTGTGACATTCCCCCTCTCTCCCCACCCCTCTCTCTTTTCTGTGAGATTCCACCTCTCTCCCCACTTCTCTCTCTGTTCCGTGACATTCCTCCTCTCCCCACCTCTCTGTTCTGTGACATTCCCCCTCTCTCCCACCTCTGTCTGTTCTTTGACATTCCCCTTCTCCCCACCTCTCTGTTCTGTGACATTCCCGCTCTTTCCTCACCTTTCTGTTCTGTGACATTCCCACTCTTTCCCTCCTCTGTCTGTTCTGTGACATTCCCCCTCTCCCCACCTCTCTGTCCTGTGACATTCCCCCCCCTGTCCTGTGACATTCCCCCCTCTCTGTCCTGTGACATTCCCCCCTCTCTGTCCTGTGACATTCCCCCCCTCCTCTGTCCTGTGACATTCCCCCCCTCCTCTGTCCTGTGACATTCCCCCCTCCTCTGTCCTGTGACATTCCCCCCTCCTCTGTCCTGTGACATTCCCCCTCCACTGTTCTGCGACATTCCCTTCCCCGTTCTGACATTCCCCCTCCTCTGTTCTGCGACATTCCCCCTCCTCTGTTCTGCGACATTCCCCTCCCCGTTCTGACATTCCCCCTCCTCTGTTCTGCGACATTCCCCCTCCTCTGTTCTGCGACATTCCCCCTCCTCTGTTCTGCGACATTCCCCCTCCTCTGTTCTGCGACATTCCCCCTCCTCTGTTCTGCGACATTCCCCCTCCTCTGTTCTGCGACATTCTCCTCCCGTTCTGACATTCCCCCTCCCGTTCTGACATTCCCCCTCCTCTGTTCTGTGACATTCCCCTCCCCGTTCTGACATTCCCCTCCCCGTTCTGACATTCCCCTCCCCGTTCTGACATTCCCCTCCCCGTTCTGACATTCCCTTCCCCGTTCTGACATTCCCCCTGCTCTGTTCTGCGACATTCACCCTCCCGTTCTGACATTCCCCTCCCCGTTCTGACATTCCCCTCCCCGTTCTGACATTCCCCCTGCTCTGTTCTGCGACGTTCCCCCTCCTCTGTTCTGCGACGTTCCCCCTCCCGTTCTGACATTCCCCCTCCTCTGTTCTGCGACATTCCTCCTCCTCTGCTCTGCGACATTCCTCCTCCTCTGCTCTGCGACATTCCCCCTCCTCTGTTCTGCGACATTCCCCCTCCTCTGTTCTGTGACATTCCCCCTCTTCTGTTCAGTGACATTCCCCTCCCAATTCTGACATTCCCCCTCCTCTGTTCTGTGACATTCCCCCTCCCGTTCTGACATTCCCCCTCCTCTGTTCTGTGACATTCCCCTCCCCGTTCTGACATTCCCCCTCCTCTGTTCTGTGACATTCCCCTCCCCGTTCTGACATTCCCCCTCCTGTGTTCTGCGACATTCCCCCTCCTCTGTTCTGCGACATTCCCCCTCCTCTGTTCTGCGACATTCCCCCTCCTCTGTTCTGCGACATTCCCCCTCCTCTGTTCTGCGACATTCCCCCTCCTCTGTTCTGCGACATTCCCCCTCCTCTGTTCTGCGACATTCCCCCTCCTCTGTTCTGCGACATTCCCCCTCCTCTGTTCTGCGACATTCCCCCTCCTCTGTTCTGCGATATTCCCCCTCCTCTGTTCTGCGACATTCCCCCTCCTCTGTTCTGCGACATTCCCCCTCCTCTGTTCTGCGACATTCCCCCTCCTCTGTTCTGTGACATTCCCCCTCCTCTGTTCTGTGCCTTCCCCCTCTTTGTTCTGTGACGTTCCCCCTCTTTGTTCTGTGACGTTCCCCTCTTTGTTCTGTGACGTTCCCCCTCTTTGTTCTGTGACGTTCCCCCTCTTTGTTCTGTGACGTTCCCCCTCTTTGTTCTGTGACGTTCCCCCTCTTTGTTCTGTGACGTTCCCCCTCTTTGTTCTGTGACGTTCCCCCTCTTTGTTCTGTGACGTTCCCCCTCTTTGTTCTGTGACGTTCCCCCTCTTTGTTCTGTGACGTTCCCCTTCTTTGTTCTGTGACGTTCCCCCTCTTTGTTCTGTGACGTTCCCCTCTTTGTTCTGTGACGTTCCCCCTCTTTGTTCTGTGACGTTCCCCTCTTTGTTCTGTGACGTCCCCTCTTTGTTCTGTGACGTTCCCCCTCTTCGTTCTGTGACGTTCGCCCCCCGTTCTGTTACGTCCCCCCGTTCTGTTACGTCCCCCCGTTCTGTTACGTCCCCCGTTCTGTTACGTCCCCCCGTTCTGTTACGTCCCCCCGTTCTGTGACGTCCCCCCGTTCTGTGACGTCCCCCCGTTCTGTGACGTCCCCCGTTCTGTGACGTCCCCCCGTTCTGTGACGTCCCCCCGTTCTGTGACGTCCCCGTTCTGTGACGTCCCCCCCGTTCTGTGACGTCCCCCCCGTTCTGTGACGTCCCCCACGTTCTGTGACGACCCCCCCGTTCTGTGACGTCCCCCCCCGTTCTGTGACGTCCCTCCAATCCGTTATGTGGAGTTTCCCCCCTCTGTTCTGTGACATTCCCTTCCCCCCCGTTCTGTGACATTCCCCCTCTCTCCCCACCCCTCTCTCTTTTCTGTGAGATTCCACCTCTCTCCCCACTTCTCTCTCTGTTCCGTGACATTCCTCCTCTCCCCACCTCTCTGTTCTGTGACATTCCCCCTCTCTCCCACCTCTGTCTGTTCTTTGACATTCCCCTTCTCCCCACCTCTCTGTTCTGTGACATTCCCGCTCTTTCCTCACCTTTCTGTTCTGTGACATTCCCACTCTTTCCCTCCTCTGTCTGTTCTGTGACATTCCCCCTCTCCCCACCTCTCTGTCCTGTGACATTCCCCCCCCTGTCCTGTGACATTCCCCCCTCTCTGTCCTGTGACATTCCCCCCTCTCTGTCCTGTGACATTCCCCCCTCCTCTGTCCTGTGACATTCCCCCCCTCCTCTGTCCTGTGACATTCCCCCGCTCCTCTGTCCTGTGACATTCCCCCTCCTCTGTCCTGTGACATTCCCCCTCCACTGTTCTGCGACATTCCCTTCCCCGTTCTGACATTCCCCCTCCTCTGTTCTGCGACATTCCCCCTCCTCTGTTCTGCGACATTCCCCTCCCCGTTCTGACATTCCCCCTCCTCTGTTCTGCGACATTCCCCCTCCTCTGTTCTGCGACATACCCCCTCCACTGTTCTGCGACATTCCCCCTCCCGTTCTGACATTCCCCCTCTTCTGTTCTGTGACATTCCCCTCCCCGTTCTGACATTCCCCTCCCCGTTCTGACATTCCCCTCCCCGTTCTGACATTCCTCCTCCTCTGTTCTGCGACATTCCTCCTCCTCTGTTCTGTGACATTCCCCTCCTCTGTTCTGTGACATTCCCCTCCCCATTCTGACATTCTCCCTCCTCTGTTCTGTGACATTCCCCCTCCAGTTTTGACATTCCCCCTCCTCTGTTCTGCGACATTCCCCCTCCTCTGTTCTGTGACATTCCCCTCCTGTGTTCTGTGACATTCCCCTCCCCGTTCTGACATTCCCCCTCCTCTGTTCTGCGACATTCCTCCTCCTCTGTTCTGCGACATTCCCCTCCCGTTCTGCGACATTCCCTCTCCTCTGTTCTGCGACATTCCTCCTCCTCTGTTCTGCGACATTCCTCCTCCTCTGTTCTGTGACATTCCCCTCCTCTGTTCTGCGACATTCCCCCTCCTCTGTTCTGCGACATTCCCCTCCTCCGTTCTGTGACATTCCCCTCTGTTCTGCGACATTCCCCCTCCTGTGTTCTGCAACATTCCCCCTCCTCTGTTCTGCAGCATCCCCCCCTCCTCTGTCCTGTGACATTCCCCTCCCCGTTCTGACGTTCCCCCCACGTTCTGACGTTCCCCCTCCGTTCTGACGTTCCCCTCCGTTCTGACATTCCCCACCCGTTCTGACATTCCCCCCCCTCTGTTCTGTGACATTCCCCCTCCTCCGTAGTGTGACATTCCCCTCCTCCGTAGTGTGACATTCCCCTACTCTGTTCTGTGACATTCCCCCTCCTCTATTCTGTGACATTCCCCCTCCCGTTCTGACATTCCCCCTCCGTTCTGACATTCCCCCTCCCGTTCTGACATTCCCCCTCCTCTGTTCTGTGACATTCCCCCTCCCGTTCTGACATTCCGCCTCCTCTGTTCTGTGACATTTCCCTCCCGTTCTGACACTCCCCCTCCTCTGTTCTGCGACATTCCCCCTCCTCTGTTCTGCGACATTCCCCCTCCTCTGTTCTGCGACATTCCCCCGCCTCTCTTCTGGGACATTCCCCCTCCTCTGTTCTGTGACATTCCCTCCCCGTTCTGACATTCCCCTCCCCGTTCTGACATTCCCCCTCCTCTGCTCTGCGACATTCCCCCTGCTCTGTTCTGCGACATTCCCCCTCCTCTGTTCTGCGGCATTCCCCTTCCTCTGTTCTGTGACGTTCCCCCCACCCGTTCTGTGACGTTCCCCCCACCCGTTCTGTGACGTTACCCCTCCTCTGTTCTGTGACGTTCCTCCCAGTTCTGATGTTCCCCCCGTTCTGAGGTTCCCCCACCTGTTCTGTGACATCCCCCCTGTTCTGTGACGTCCCGCCCCCTCAGTTCCGCGACGTCCCGCGCCCCCCCATTCCGCGACGTCCTGCTCCCCCTCTCCGTTCAGCGACGTTCTCCCCCTCCGTTCCGCGACTTTCTGCTCCCCCCTCCGTTCCGCGAGTTTGCAGCCCTCTGTCTGTTCTGTGATATTTCACCTCTCTCCCCACCCCTGTCTGTTCGGTGACGTTCTGCCACTCCGTCTGTTCTGCGACTTCCCCACCCGTCTGTTCTGTGACTCCACCTTCCCTTTCTGTGAACCCCCCTCCCTCCCGTTCTGTGAGACTCCCCCCGGTCTGTGACATTCCTAACCTATGTTCTGTGGCATTCTCCCCTTCTGTTCTGTGACATCCCTCCCCTCGCTTCTGTGACATCCCTCGCTTCTGTGACAT
This sequence comes from Mobula birostris, assembly GCF_030028105.1. NCBI lineage: Eukaryota > Metazoa > Chordata > Chondrichthyes > Myliobatiformes > Myliobatidae > Mobula > Mobula birostris. The sequence goes on from NW_027275689.1 coordinate 27,948, forward strand.
CCCTCCCTTCTGTGACATCCCTCCCTTCTGTTCTGTGACATCCCTCCCTTCTGTTCTGTGACATCCCACCCTTCTGTTCTGTGACATCCCACCCTTCTGTTCTGTGACATCCCACCCTTCTGTGACATCCCACCCTTCTGTGACATCCCACCCTTCTGTGACATCCCACCCTTCTGTGACATCCCATCCTTCTGTTCTGTGACATCCCTCCCTTCTGTTCTGTGACATCCGTCCCTTCTGTTCTGTGACATCCCTCCTTTCTGTTCTGTGACGTTCCCCCCTTCTCTGTTCTGTGCCTTCCCCCTCCCTCTGTTCTGTGCCTTCCCCCTCCCTCTGTTCTGTGCCTTCCCCCTCCCTCTGTTCTGTGCCTTCCCCCTCTTTGTTCTGTGACGTTCCCCCTCTTTGTTCTGTGACGTTCCCCCTCTTTGTTCTGTGACGTTCCCCTCTTTGTTCTGTGACGTTCTCCCTCTTTGTTCTGTGACGTTCCCCCTCTTTGTTCTGTGACATTCGCCCCCCATTCTGTTACGTTCCCCCGTTCTGTTACGTCCCCCCGTTCTGTTACGTCCCCCCGTTCTGTTACGTCCCCCCGTTCTGTTACGTCCCCCCGTTCTGTTACGTCCCCCCGTTCTGTTACGTCCCCCCGTTCTGTTACGTCCCCCTGTTCTGTTACGTCCCCCGTTCTGTTACGTCCCCCCGTTCTGTTACGTCCCCCCGTTCTGTGACGTCCCCCCCCGTTCTGTGACGGCCCCCCCCGTTCTGTGACGTCCCCCCCCGTTCTGTGACGTCCCCCCCCGTTCTGTGACGTCCCCCCCGTTCTGTGACGTCCCCCCCCGTTCTGTGACGTCCCTCCAATCTGTTCTGTGGAGTTTCCCCCCTCTGTTCTGTGACATTCCCTTCCCCCCCGGTTCTGTGACATTCCCCTCTCTCCCCACTCCTCTCTCTTTTCTGTGAAATTCCCCTCTCTCCCCACTTCTCTCTCTGTTCCGTGACATTCCTCCTCTCCCCACCTCTCTGTTCTGTGACATTCCCTCACTCCTCACCTCTCTGTTCTGTGACATTCCCCCTCTCTCCCACCTCTGTCTGTTCTTTGACATTCCCCCTCTCCCCACCTCTCTGTTCTGTGACATTCCCGCTCTTTCCTCACCTTTCTGTTCTGTGACATTCCCACTCTCTCCCTCCTCTGTTCTGTGACATTCCCCTCTCCCCACCTCTCTGTCCTGTGACATTCCCCCCCCTGTCCTGTGACATTCCCCCCTCTCTGTCCTGTGACATTCCCCCCCTCCTCTGTCCTGTGACATTCCCCCCCTCCTCTGTCCTGTGACATTCCCCCTCCTCTGTCCTGTGACATTCCCCTCCTCTGTCCTGTGACATTCCCCCTCCTCTGTCCTGTGACATTCCCCCTCCTCTGTCCTGTGACATTCCCCCTCCTCTGTCCTGTGACATTCCCCCTCCTCTGTCCTGTGACATTCCCCCTCCTCTGTTCTGTGACATTCCCCCTCCTATGTTCTGACATTCCCCCCCGTTCTGTCATTCCCCTCCCTGTTCTGTGACATTCCCCCTCCTCTGTTCTGTGACATTCCACCCCGTTCTGACATTCCCCTCCTCTGTTCTGTGACATTACCCCCCATTCTGACATTCCTCCCCCGTTCTGACATTCCTCCCCCGTTCTGACATTCCTCCCCCGTTCTGACGTTCCTCCCCCCTTCTGACGTTCCTCCCCCCTTCTGACGTTCCTCCCCCGTTCTGACGTTCCTCCCCCGTTCTGACGTTCCTCCCCCGTTCTGACGTTCCTCCCCCGTTCTGACGTTCCTCCCCCGTTCTGACATTCCTCCCCCGTTCTGACATTCCTCCCCCGTTCTGACATTCCCCTCCTCTGTTCTGTGACATTCCCCCACCTCCGCAGTGTGACATTCCCCCACCTCCGCAGTGTGACATTCCCCCACCTCCGCAGTGTGACATTCCCCCACCTCCGCAGTGTGACATTCCCCCACCTCCGCAGTGTGACATTCCCCCTCCTCCGCAGTGTGACATTCCCCCTCCTCTGTTCTGTGAGATCCCCCCTCCCGTTCTGACATTCCCCCTCCTCTGTTCTGCGACATTCCCCCTCCTCTGTTCTGCGACATTCCCCCTCCTCTGTTCTGCGACATTCCCCTCCCCGTTCTGACATTCCCCTTCCTCTGTTCTGCGACATTCCCCTCCTCTGTTCTGCGACATTCCCCCTCCTCTGTTCTGCGACATTCCCCTCCCCGTTCTGACATTCCCCCTCGTCTGTTCTGCGACATTCCCCCTCCCGTTCTGACATTCCCCCTCTTCTGTTCTGTGACATTCCCCTCCCCGTTCTGACATTCCCCTCCCCGTTCTGACATTCCCCTCCCCGTTCTGACATTCCCCTCCCCGTTCTGACATTCCCCCTCCTCTGTTCTGCGACATTCCTCCTCCTCTGTTCTGTGACATTCCCCCTCCTCTGTTCTGTGACATTCCCCTCCCCATTCTGACATTCTCCCTCCTCTGTTCTGTGACATTCCCCTCCTGTTCTGACATTCCCCCTCCTCTGTTCTGCGACATTCCCCCTCCTCTGTTCTGTGACATTCCCCCTCCTGTGTTCTGTGACATTCCCCTCCCCATTCTGACATTCCCCCTCCTCTGTTCTGTGACATTCCTCCTCCTATGTTCTGCGACATTCACCCTCCCGTTCTGACATTCCCCCTCCTCTGTTCTGCGACATTCCTCCTCCTCTGTTCTGCGACATTCCCCCTCCCGTTCTGACATTCCCCCTCCTCTGTTCTGCGACATTCCTCCTCCTCTGTTCTGCGACATTCCTCCTCCTCTGTTCTGTGACATTCCCCCTCCTCTGTTCTGTGACATTCCCCCTCCTCTGTTCTGTGACATTCCCCTCCCAATTCTGACATTCCCCCTCCTCTGTTCTGTGACATTCCCCCTCCCGTTCTGACATTCCCCCTCCCGTTCTGACATTCCCCCTCCCGTTCTGACATTCCCCCTCCTCTGTTCTGTGACATTCCCCCTCCCGTTCTGACATTCCCCCTCCTCTGTTCTGTGACATTCCCCTCCCCTGTTCTGCGACATTCCCCCTCCTCTGTTCTGCGACATTCCCCCGCCTCTCTTCTGTGACATTCCCCCTCCACTGTTCTGTGAAATTCCCCTCCCCGTTCTGACATTCCCCCTCCTCTGTTCTGCGACATTCCCCCTCCTCTGTTCTGTGACATTCTCCCTCCCATTCTGACATTCCCCTCCTCTGTTCTGTGACATTCCCCTCCCCGTTCTGACATTCCTCTCCCCGTTCTGACATTCCCCCTCCTCTGCTCTGCGACATTCCCCCTCCTCTGTTCTGCGGCATTCCCCCTCCTCTGTTCTGCGGCATTCCCCCTCCTCTGTTCTGCAGCATTCCCCCTACTCTGTTCTGCGACATCCCCCCACCCGTTCTGTGACGTTCCCCCCACCCGTTCTGTGACGTTACCCCTCCTCTGTTCTGTGACGTTCCTCCCCAGTTCTGACGTTCCCCCGTTCTGACGTTCCCCCCACCTGTTCTGTGACGTCCCCCCTGTTCTGTGACGTCCCGCCCCCTCTGTTCCGCGACGTCCTGCGCCCCCCGTTCCGCGACGTCCCGCTCCCCCTCTCCGTTCAGCGACGTTCTCCCCCTCCGTTCCGCGACGTTCGGCCCCCCTCTCCGTTCCGCGAGATTGCAGCCCTCTGTCTGTTCTGTGATATTTCACCTCTCTCCCCACCCCTGTCTGTTCGGTGACGTTCTGCCACTCCGTCTGTTCTGCGACTTCCCCACCCGTCTGTTCTGCGACTTCCCCACCCGTCTGTTCTGTGACTCCACCTTCCCTTTCTGTGAACCCCCGTCCCTCCCGTTCTGTGAGACTCCCCCCCGGTCTGTGACATTCCTAACCTATGTTCTGTGACATTCTCCCCTTCTATTCTGTGACATCCCTCCCCTCTGTTCTGTGACATCCCTCGCTTCTGTGACATCCCTCGCTTCTGTGACATCCCTCCCTTCTGTTCTGTGACATCCCTCCCTTCTGTTCTGTGACATCCCTCCCTTCTGTTCTGTGACATCCGTCCCTTCTGTTCTGTGACATCCCTCCTTTCTGTTCTGTGACGTGCCCCCCTTCTCTGTTCTGTTCCTTCCCCCTCCCTCTGTTCTGTGCCTTCCCCCTCTTTGTTCTGTGACGTTCCCCCTCTTTGTTCTGTGACGTTCCCCCCTCTTTGTTCTGTGACGTTCGCCCCCCGTTCTGTGACGTCCCCCCCGTTCTGTGACGTTCCCCCCGTTCTGTGACGTTCCCCCCGTTCTGTGACGTCCCCCCCGTTCTGTGACGTCCCCCCCGTTCTGTGACGTCCCCCCCCGTTCTGTGACGTCCCCCCCCGTTCTGTGACGTCCCCCCCCGTTCTGTGACGTCCCCCCCGCCCATTCTGTGACGTCCCTCCAATCTGTTTTGTGGAGTTTCCCCCCTCTGTTCTGTGACATTCCCCACCCAGTTCTGTGACGTCTCTCCAATCTGTTCTGTGGAGTTCCCCCCCTCTGTTCTGTGACATTCCCTCTCTCCCCCCCCCCCCCCCCCGGTTCTGTGACATTCCCCCTCTCTCCCCACCCCTCTCTCTTTTCTGTGAGATTCCCCCTCTCTCCCCACTTCTCTCTCTGTTCCGTGACATTCCTCCTCTCCCCACCTCTCTGTTCTGTGACATTCCCTCACTCCTCACCTCTCTGTCCTGTGACATTCCCCCTCTCCCCACCTCTCTGTCCTGTGACATTCCCCCCTCTGTCCTGTGACATTCCCCCCCCTCTGTCCTGTGACATTCCCCCCCCTCTGTCCTGTGACATTCCCCCCTCTCTGTCCTGTGACATTCCCCCCCTCTCTGTCCTGTGACATTCCCCCCTCTCTATCCTGTGACATTCCCCCCTTCCTCTGTCCTGTGACATTCCCCCCTTCCTCTGTCCTGTGACATTCCCCCCTTCCTCTGTCCTGTGACATTCCCCCCTTCCTCTGTCCTGTGACATTCCCCCCTTCCTCTGTCCTGTGACATTCCCCCCCTCCTCTGTCCTGTGACATTCCCCCTCCTATGTTCTGACATTCCCCCCCGTTGTGTCATTCCCCTCCTCTGTTCTGTGACATTCCCCCTCCTCTGTTCTGTGACATTCCCCCTCCTCTGTTCTGTGACATTCCCCCTCCTCTGTTCTGTGACATTCCCCCTCTGTTCTGACATTCCCCCTCCTCTGTTCTGTGACATTCCACCCCGTTCTAACATTCCCCCTCCTCTGTTCTGTGACATTACCCCCCGTTCTGACATTCCTCCCCCGTTCTGACATTCCTCCCCCGTTCTGACATTCCTCCCCCGTTCTGACATTCCTCCCCCGTTCTGACATTCCTCCCCCGTTCTGACATTCCTCCCCCGTTCTGACATTCCTCCCCCGTTCTGACATTCCTCCCCCGTTCTGACATTCCTCCCCCGTTCTGACATTCCTCCCCCGTTCTGACATTCCTCCCCCGTTCTGACATTCCCCCCGTTCTGACATTCCCCTCCCCGTTCTGACATTCCCCTCCCCGTTCCGACATTCCCCTCCCCGTTCCGACATTCCCCTCCCCGTTCCGACATTCCCCCTCCTCTGTTCTGCGACATTCCCCCTCCTCTGTTCTGCGACATTCCCCCTCCTCTGTTCTGCGACATTCCCCCTCCTCTGTTCTGTGACATTCCCCCTCCTCTGTTCTGACATTCCCCCTCCCGTTCTGACATTCCCCCTCCTCTGTTCTGCGACATTCCCCCTCCTCTGTTCTGTGACATTCCCCTCCCTGTTCTGACATTCCCCTCCCCGTTCTGACATTCCCCTCCCCGTTCTGACATTCCCCTCCCCGTTCTGACATTCCCCTCCCCGTTCTGACATTCCCCTCCCCGTTCTGACATTCCCCTCCCCGTTCTGACATTCCCCCTCCTCTGTTCTGTGACATTCCCCCTCCTCTGTTCTGTGACATTCCCCCTCCCGTTCTGACATTCCCCCCTCCTCTGTTCTGTGACATTCCCCTCCCCGTTCTGATATTCCCCTCCCCGTTCTGAAATTCCCCCTCCTCTGTTCTGCGACATTCCTCCTCCTATGTTCTGCGACATTCACCCTCCCGTTCTGACATTCCCCCTCCTCTGTTCTGTTACATTCCCCTCCCCGTTCTGACATTCCCCCTCCTCTGTTCTGCGACATTCCTCCTCCTCTGTTCTGCGACATTCCTCCTCCTCTGTTCTGTGACATTCCCCCTCCCGTTCTGACATTCCCCCTCCTCTGTTCTGTGACATTCCCCTCCCCGTTCTGACATTCCCCCTCCTCTGTTCTGTGACATTCCCCTCCCCGTTCTGACATTCCCCCTCCTCTGTTCTGCGACATTCCCCCTCCTCTGTTCTGCGACATTCCCCCTCCTCTGTTCTGCGACATTCCCCCTCCCCGTTCTGACATTCCCCTCCCCGTTCTGACATTCCCCTCCCTGTTCTGACATTCCCCTCCCCGTTCTGACATTCCCCTCCCCGTTCTGACATTCACCCTCCTCTGTTCTGCGACATTCCCCCTCCTCTGTTCTGCGACATTCCCCCTCCTCTGTTCTGCGACATTCCCCCTCCTCTGTTCTGTGACATTCCCCCTCCTCTGTTCTGTGACATTTCCCTCCCCGTTCTGACATTCCCCCTCTTCTGTTCTGTGACATTCCCCCTCCCGTTCTGACATTCCCCCTCCCGTTCTGACATTCCCCCTCCCGTTCTGACATTCCCCCTCCCGTTCTGATATTCCCCCTCCCGTTCTGACATTCCCCCTCCTCTGTTCTGTGACATTCCCCTCCCCGTTCTGACATTCCCCTCCCCGTTCTGACATTCCCCCCTCCTCTGTTCTGCGACATTCCTCCTCCTATGTTCTGCGACATTCACCCTCCCTTTCTGACATTCCCCCTCCTCTGTTCTGTGACATTCCCCTCCCCGTTCTGACATTCCCCCTCCTCTGTTCTGCGACATTCCTCCTCCTCTGTTCTGCGACATTCCCCCTCCCGTTCTGACATTCCCCCTCCTCTGTTCTGCGACATTCCTCCTCCTCTGTTCTGCGACATTCCTCCTCCTCTGTTCTGCGACATTCCCCCTCCTCTGTTCTGTGACATTCCCCCTCCTCTGTTCTGTGACATTCCCCCTCCTCTGTTCTGTGACATTCCCCCTCCTCTGTTCTGTGACATTCCCCCTCCTCTGTTCTGTGACTTTCTCCCTCCTCTGTTCAGTGACATTCCCCTCCCAATTCTGACATTCCCCCTCCTCTGTTCTGTGACATTCCCCCTCCCGTTCTGACATTCCCTCTCCTCTGTTCTGTGACATTCCCCTCACCGTTCTGACATTCCCCCTCCTCTGTTCTGTGACATTCCCCTGCCCATTCTGACATTTCCCCTCCTCTGTTCTGCGGCACTCCCCCTCCTCTGTTCTGCGGCATTCCCCCTCCTCTGTTCTGCGGCATTCCCCCTCCCGTTCTGACATTCCCCCTCCCGTTCTGACGTTCGCCCCCCGTTCTGACGTTCGCCCCCCGTTCTGACGTTCGCCCCCCGTTCTGACGTTCGCCCCCCGTTCTGACTTTCGCCCCCCGTTCTGACGTTCGCCCCCCGTTCTGACGTTCGCCCCCCGTTCTGACGTTCGCCCCCCGTTCTGACGTTCGCCCCCCGTTCTGACGTTCCCCCTCCGTTCTGACATTCCCCCTCCTCTGTTCTGTGACATTCCCCCTCCCGTTCTGACATTCCCCCTCCTCTGTTCTGTGACATTTCCCCTCCTGTTCTGACATTCCCCCTCCTCTGTTCTGTGAAATTCCCTTCCCCGTTCTGACATTCCCTCTCCTCTGTTCTGTGACATTCCCCCGCCTCTCTTCTGTGACATTCCCCCTCCACTGTTCTGTGAAATTCCCCTCCCCGTTCTGACATTCCCCCTCCCCGTTCTGACATTCCCCCTCCCCGTTCTGACATTCCCCCTCCCCGTTCTGACATTCCCCCTCCTCTGTTCTGCGACATACCCCCCTCCTCTGTTCTGTGACATTCTCCCTCCTGTTCTGTCATTCCCCTCCTCTGTTCTGTGACATTCCCCTCCCCGTTCTGACATTCCTCCTCCTCTGTTCCGACATTCCCCCCGTTCTGTCATTCCCCTCCTCTGTTCTGTGACATTCCCCCTCCTCTTCTGTGACATTCCCCCCCGTTCTGACATTCCCCCCCGTTCTGACATTCCCCCCCCCTTCTGACATTCCCCCCCCGTTCTGACATTCCCCCCCGTTCTGACGTTCCCCCCTCGTTCTGACGTTCCCCCCCCGTTCTGACGTTCCCCCCCCGTTCTGACGTTCCCCCCCCCGTTCTGACGTTCCCTCCCGTTCTGACGTTCCCCCCCGTTCTGACGTTCCCCCCGTTCTGACGTTCCTCCCCCGTTCTGACGTTCCCCTCCCGTTCTGAAATTCCCCCCCCGTTCTGACATTCCCCCCCAGTTCTGACATTCCCCCCCGTTCTGACATTCCCCCTCCTCTGTTCTGCGACATTCCCCCTCCTCTGTTCTGCGACATTCCCCCTCCCGTTCTGACATTCCCCCTCCCGTTCTGACATTCCCCCTCCCGTTCTGACATTCCCCCTCCCGTTCTGACATTCTCCCTCCCCGTTCTGACATTCCCCTCCCCGTTCTGACATTCCCCTTCCGGTTCTGACATTCCCCCTCCCGTTCTGACATTCCCCCTCCTCTGTTCTGTGACATTCCCCTCCTCTGTTCTGCGACATTCCCCCTCCACTGTTCTGCGACATTCCCCCTCCTCTGTTCTGCGGCATTCCCCCTCCTCTGTTCTGCGGCATTCCCCCTCCTCTGTTCTGCAGCATCCCCACCTCTCTGTCCTGTGACATTCCCCCCCTCTGTCCTGTGACATTCCCCCCCCTCTGTCCTGTGACATTCCCCCCCCCTGTCCTGTGACATTCCCCCCTCTCTGTCCTGTGACATTCCCCCCTCTCTGTCCTGTGACATTCCCCCCTCTCTATCCTGTGACATTCCCCCCTTCCTCTGTCCTGTGACATTCCCCCCTTCCTCTGTCCTGTGACATTCCCCCCTTCCTCTGTCCTGTGACATTCCCCCCCTTCCTCTGTCCTGTGACATTCCCCCCTTCCTCTGTCCTGTGACATTCCCCCCTTCCTCTGTCCTGTGACATTCCCCCCTTCCTCTGTCCTGTGACATTCCCCCCCTTCCTCTGTCCTGTGACATTCCCACCCTCCTCTGTCCTGTGACATTCCCACCCTCCTCTGTCCTGTGACATTCCCCCCCTCCTCTGTCCTGTGACATTCCCCCCCTCCTCTGTCCTGTGACATTCCCCCTCCTATGTTCTGACATTCCCCCCCGTTGTGTCATTCCCCTCCTCTGTTCTGTGACATTCCCCCTCCTCTGTTCTGTGACATTCCCCCTCCTCTGTTCTGTGACATTCCCCCTCCTCTGTTCTGTGACATTCCCCCTCTGTTCTGACATTCCCCCTCCTCTGTTCTGTGACATTCCACCCCGTTCTAACATTCCCCCTCCTCTGTTCTGTGACATTACCCCCCGTTCTGACATTCCTCCCCCGTTCTGACATTCCTCCCCCGTTCTGACATTCCTCCCCCGTTCTGACATTCCTCCCCCGTTCTGACATTCCTCCCCCGTTCTGACATTCCTCCCCCGTTCTGACATTCCTCCCCCTTTCTGACATTCCTCCCCCGTTCTGACATTCCTCCCCCGTTCTGACATTCCTCCCCCGTTCTGACATTCCTCCCCCGTTCTGACATTCCTCCCCCGTTCTGACATTCCTCCCCCGTTCTGACATTCCTCCCCCGTTCTGACATTCCTCCCCCGTTCTGACATTCCTCCCCCGTTCTGACATTCCCCCCGTTCTGACATTCCCCTCCCCGTTCCGACATTCCCCTCCCCGTTCCGACATTCCCCTCCCCGTTCCGACATTCCCCTCCCCGTTCCGACATTCCCCTCCCCGTTCCGACATTCCCCTCCCCGTTCCGACATTCCCCCTCCTCTGTTCTGCGACATTCCCCCTCCTCTGTTCTGCGACATTCCCCCTCCTCTGTTCTGCGACATTCCCCCTCCTCTGTTCTGCGACATCCCCCCTCCCGTTCTGACATTCCCCCTCCCGTTCTGACATTCCCCCTCCTCTGTTCTGCGACATTCCCCCTCCTCTGTTCTGTGACATTCCCCTCCCTGTTCTGACATTCCCCTCCCCGTTCTGACATTCCCCTCCCCGTTCTGACATTCCCCTCCCCGTTCTGACATTCCCCCTCCTCTGTTCTGTGACATTCCCCCTCCTCTGTTCTGTGGCATTCCCCCTCCCGTTCTGACATTCCCCCTCCTCTGTTCTGTGACATTCCCCTCCCCGTTCTGATATTCCCCTCCCCGTTCTGAAATCCCCCTCCTCTGTTCTGCGACATTCCTCCTCCTATGTTCTGCGACATTCACCCTCCCGTTCTGACATTCCCCCTCCTCTGTTCTGTTACATTCCCCTCCCCGTTCTGACATTCCTCCTCCTCTGTTCTGCGACATTCCTCCTCCTCTGTTCTGCGACATTCCTCCTCCTCTGTTCTGCGACATTCCTCCTCCTCTGTTCTGTGACATACCCCCTCCTCTGTTCTGTGACATTCCCCCTCCTCTGTTCTGTGACATTCCCCCTCCTCTGTTCTGTGACATTCCCCCTCCCGTTCTGACATTCCCCCTCCTCTGTTCTGTGACATTCCCCTCCCCGTTCTGACATTCCCCCTCCTCTGTTCTGTGACATTCCCCTCCCCGTTCTGACATTCCCCCTCCTCTGTTCTGCGACATTCCCCCTCCTCTGTTCTGCGACATTCCCCCTCCTCTGTTCTGCGACATTCCCCCTCCCCGTTCTGACATTCCCCTCCCCGTTCTGACATTCCCCTCCCCGTTCTGACATTCCCCTCCCTGTTCTGACATTCCCCTCCCCGTTCTGACATTCCCCTCCCCGTTCTGACATTCACCCTCCTCTGTTCTGCGACATTCCCCCTCCTCTGTTCTGCGACATTCCCCCTCCTCTGTTCTGCGACATTCCCCCTCCTCTGTTCTGTGACATTCCCCCTCCTCTGTTCTGTGACATTTCCCTCCCCGTTCTGACATTCCCCCTCTTCTGTTCTGTGACATTCCCCCTCCCGTTCTGACATTCCCCCTCCCGTTCTGACATTCCCCCTCCCGTTCTGATATTCCCCCTCCCGTTCTGACATTCCCCCTCCTCTGTTCTGTGACATTCCCCTCCCCGTTCTGACATTCCCCTCCCCGTTCTGACATTCCCCCTCCTCTGTTCTGCGACATTCCTCCTCCTATGTTCTGCGACATTCACCCTCCCTTTCTGACATTCCCCCTCCTCTGTTCTGTGACATTCCCCTCCCCGTTCTGACATTCCCCCTCCTCTGTTCTGCGACATTCCTCCTCCTCTGTTCTGCGACATTCCCCCTCCCGTTCTGACATTCCCCCTCCTCTGTTCTGCGACATTCCTCCTCCTCTGTTCTGCGACATTCCTCCTCCTCTGTTCTGCGACATTCCCCCTCCTCTGTTCTGTGACATTCCCCCTCCTCTGTTCTGTGACATTCCCCCTCCTCTGTTCTGTGACATTCCCCCTCCTCTGTTCTGTGACATTCCCCCTCCTCTGTTCTGTGACATTCCCCCTCCTCTGTTCTGTGACTTTCTCCCTCCTCTGTTCAGTGACATTCCCCTCCCAATTCTGACATTCCCCCTCCTCTGTTCTGTGACATTCCCCCTCCCGTTCTGACATTCTCTCTCCTCTGTTCTGTGACATTCCCCTCACCGTTCTGACATTCCCCCTCCTCTGTTCTGTGACATTCCCCTGCCCATTCTGACATTCCCCCTCCTCTTTTCTGCGGCACTCCCCCTCCTCTGTTCTGCGGCACTCCCCCTCCTCTGTTCTGCGGCACTCCCCCTCCTCTGTTCTGCGGCATTCCCCCTCCTCTGTTCTGCGGCATTCCCCCTCCTCTGTCCTGTGACATTCCCCCACCGTTCTGACGTTCGCCCCCCGTTCTGACGTTCGCCCCCCGTTCTGACGTTCGCCCCCCGTTCTGACGTTCGCCCCCCGTTCTGACGTTCGCCCCCCGTTCTGACGTTCGCCCCCCGTTCTGACGTTCGCCCCCCGTTCTGACGTTCCCCCTCCGTTCTGACATTCCCCCTCCTCTGTTCTGTGACATTCCCCCTCCCGTTCTGACATTCCCCCTCCTCTGTTCTGTGACATTTCCCCTCCTGTTCTGACATTCCCCCTCCTCTGTTCTGTGAAATTCCCTTCCCCGTTCTGACATTCCCTCTCCTCTGTTCTGGTGACATTCCCCCGCCTCTCTTCTGTGACATTCCCCGTCCACTGTTGCTGTGAAATTCCCCTCCCCGTTCTGACATTCCCCCTCCCCGTTCTGACATTCCCCTCCCCGTTCTGCACATTCCCCCTCCCCGTTCTGACATTCCCCCTCCTCTGTTCTGCGACATACCCCCTCCTCTGTTCTGTGACAGTCTCCCTCCTGTCTGTTCATTCCCTCCTCTGTTCTGTGACATTCCCCTCCCCGTTCTGACATTCCTCCTCCTCTGTTCCACATTCCCCCGTTCTGTCATTCCCTCCTCTGTTCTGTGACATTCCCCCTCCTCTTCTGTGACATTCGCCCCCGTTCTGACATTCCCCCCGTTCTGACGTTCCCCCCTCGTTCTGACGTTCCCCCCCCGTTCTGACGTTCCCCCCCCGTTCTGACGTTCCCCCCCCGTTCTGACGTTCCCTCCCGTTCTGACGTCCCCCCCGTTCTGACGTTCCCCCCCGTTCTGACGTTCCCCCCCCGTTCTGACGTCCCTTCCCGTTCTGAAATTCCCCCCCCCGTTCTGACATTCCCCCCAGTTCTGACATTCCCCCCGTTCTGACATTCCCCCTCCTCTGTTCTGCGACATTCCCCCTCCTCTGTTCTGCGACATTCCCCCTCCGTTCTGACATTCCCCCTCCCGTTCTGACATTCCCCCTCCCGTTCTGACATTCCCCCTCCCGTTCTGACATTCTCCCTCCCCGTTCTGACATTCCCCTCCCCGTTCTGACATTCCCCTCCCCGTTCTGACATTCCCCCTCCCGTTCTGACATTCCCCCTCCTCTGTTCTGTGACATTCCCCTCCTCTGTTCTGCGACATTCCCCCTCCACTGTTCTGCGACATTCCCCCTCCTCTGTTCTGCGGCATTCCCCCTCCTCTGTTCTGCGGCATTCCCCCTCCTCTGTTCTGCAGCATCCCCCCCCCTCCTCTGTCCTGTGACATTCCCCCCCCCGTTCTGACGTTCCCCCTCCGTTCTGACGTTCCCCTCCGTTCTGACGTTCCCCCCCGTTCTGACGTTCCCCCGTTCTGACTTCCCCCCGTTCTGACATTCTCCCCCGTTCTGACATTCTCCCCCCGTTCTGACATTCCCCCACCCGTTCTGACATTCCCCACCCGTTCTGACATTCCCCACCTCTGTTCTGTGACATTCCCCCCTCCCATTCTGACATTCCCCCTCCTCTGTTCTGTGACATTCCCCCACCTCCGCAGTGTGACATTCCCCCACCTCCGCAGTGCGACATTCCCCCTCCTTCCGCAGTGTGACATTCCCCTTCCTCTGTTCTGTGACATCCCCCCTCCCGTTCTGACATTCCCCCTCCTCTGTTCTGCGACATTCCCCCTCCTCTGTTCTGCGACATTCCCCCTCCTCTGTTCTGCGACATTCCCCTCCCCGTTCTGACATTCCCCCTCCTCTGTTCTGCGACATTCCCCCTCCTCTGTCTGCGACGTTCCCCTCCCCGTTCTGACATTCCCCCTCCTCTGTTCTGCGACATTCCCCCTCGTCTGTTCTGCGACATTCCCCCTGCCGTTCTGACATTCACCCTCTTCTATTCTGTGACATTCCCCTCCCTGTTCTGACATTCCCCTCCCCGTTCTGACATTCCCCTCCCCGTTCTGACATTCTCCTCCCCGTTCTGACATTCTCGTCCCCGTTCTGACATTCCCCCTCCTGTGTTCTGCGACATTCCCCCTCCTCTGTTCTGTGACATTCCCCCTCCTCTGTTCTGTGACATTCCCCTCCCCATTCTGACATTCTCCCTCCTCTGTTCTGTGACGTTCCCCCTCCCGTTTTGACATTCCCCCTCCTCTGTTCTGCGACATTCCCTCTCCTCTGTTCTGTGACATTCCCCTCCCCATTCTGACATTCCCTCTCCTCTGTTCTGTGACATTCCCCCTCCCGTTCTGACATTCCCCCTCCCGTTCTGACATTCCCCCTCCTCTGTTCTGTGACATTCCCCCTCCTCTGTTCTGTGACATTTCCCTCCCAATTCTGACATTCCCCCTCCTCTGTTCTGTGACATTCCCCTCCCCGTTCTGACATTCCCCCTCCTCTGTTCTGTGACATTCCCCTCCCCGTTCTGACATTCCCCTCCTCTGTTCTGCGGCATTCCCCCTCCTCTGTTCTGCGGCATTCCCCCCCCCCGTTCTGACGTTCGCCCCCCGTTCTGACGTTCGCCCCCCGTTCTGATGTTCGCCCCCCGTTCTGATGTTCGCCCCCCGTTCTGACGTTCGCCCCCCCGTTCTGACGTTCGCCCCCCGTTCTGACGTTCGCCCCCCGTTCTGACGTTCGCCCCCCGTTCTGACGTTCGCCCCCCGTTCTGACGTTCCCCCTCCGTTCTGACGTTCCCCCTCCTCTGTTCTGTGACATTCCCCCTCCTCTGTTCTGTGACATTTCCCCTCCCGTTCTGACATTCCCCCTCCTCTGTTCTGCGACATTCTCTCTCCTCTGTTCTGCGACATTCCCCCGCCTCTCTTCTGTGACATTCCCCCTCCACTGTTCTGTGAAATTCCCCTCCCCGTTCTGACATTCCCCCTCCTCTGTTCTGCCGACATTCCCCCTCCTCTGTTCTGTGACATTCTCCCTCCCGTTCTGTCATTCCCCTCCTCTGTTCTGTGACATTCCCCTCCCCGTTCTGACATTCCTCCTCCTCTGTTCTGACATTCCCCCCGTTCTGTCATTCCCTCCTCTGTTCTGTGACATTCCCCCTCCTCTTCTGTGACATTCCCCCCCCCGTTCTGACATTCCCCCCCGTTCTGACATTCCCCCCGTTCTGACATTCCCCCCCGTTCTGACATTCCCCCCCGTTCTGACATTCCCCCCCCTGTTCTGACACTCCCCCCGTTCTGACACTCCCCCCCGTTCTGACACTCCCCCCCGTTCTGACACTCCCCCCCGTTCTGACATACTCCCCCCGTTCTGACATTCCCCTCCCGTTCTGACATTCCCCTCCCGTTCTGACATTCCCCCCCCGTTCTGACATTCCCCCCAGTTCTGACATTACCCCCCTGTTCTGACATTCCCCCTCCTCTGTTTTGCCACATTCCTCCTCCTCTGTTCTGCGGCATTCCCCCTCCTCTGTTCTGCGACATTCTCCCTCCCGTTCTGTCATTCCCCTCCTCTGTTCTGTGACATCCCCCCTCCCGTTCTGACAATCCCCCTCCTCTGTTCTGCGACATTCCCCCTCCTTTGTTCTGCGACATTCCCCCTCCTCTGTTCTGTGACATTCACCCTCCTCTGTTCTGCGACATTCCCCTCCCCGTTCTGACATTCCCCCTCCTCTGTTCTGCGACATTCCCCCTCCTCTGTTCTGCGACATTCCCCTCCCCGTTCTGACATTCCCCCTCTTCTGTTCTGCGACATTCCCCCTCGTCTGTTCTGCGACATTCCCCCTCCCGTTCTGACATTCTCCCTCTTCTGTTCTGTGACATTCCCCTCCCTGTTCTGACATTCCCCTCCCCGTTCTGACATTCCCCTCCCCGTTCTGACATTCCCCCTCCTGTGTTCTGCGACATTCCCCCTCCTCTGTTCTGTGACATTCCCCCTCCTCTGTTCTGTGACATTCCCCTCCCCATTCTGACATTCTCCCTCCTCTGTTCTGTGACATTCCCCCTCCCGTTCTGACATACTCCCCCCGTTCTGACATTCTCCCCCCGTTCTGACATTCTCCCCCCGTTCTGACATTCTCCCCCCGTTCTGACATTCCCTCTCCCGTTCTGACATTCCCCTCCCGTTCTGACATTCCCCCCCCCCGTTCTGACATTCCCCCACAGTTCTGACATTCCCCCCTCGTTCTCACATTCCCC
The DNA here is from genome assembly GCF_030028105.1 of Mobula birostris. Lineage (NCBI taxonomy): Eukaryota > Metazoa > Chordata > Chondrichthyes > Myliobatiformes > Myliobatidae > Mobula > Mobula birostris. Next base: position 44,121 of record NW_027275689.1, read on the forward strand.
CTCCTCTGTTCTGCGACATTCCCCCTCCTCTGTTCTGCGAGATTCCCCCTCCCGTTCTGACATTCCCCCTCCCGTTCTGACATTCCCCCTCCCGTTCTGACATTCCCGCTCCCGTTCTGACATTCCCGCTCCCGTTCTGACATTCCCCCTCCCGTTCTGACATTCCCCTCCCGTTCTGACATTCTCCCTCCCCGTTCTGACATTCCCCTCCCGGTTCTGACATTCCCCCTCCCCGTTCTGACATTCCCCCTCCTCTGTTCTGCGACATTCCTCCTCCTCTGTTCTGCGACATTCCTCCTCCTCTGTTCTGCGACATTCCTCCTCCTGTGTTCTACCATTCCCCCTCCCGTTCTGACATTCCCCCTCCTCTGTTCTGTGACATTCCCCTACCCGTTCTGACATTCCCCCTCCTCTGTTCTGCGACATTCCCCCTCCTCTGTTCTGCGACATTCCCCCTCCTCTGTTCTGCGATATTCCCCCTCCCGTTCTGACATTCCCCCTCCTCTGTTCTGCGACATTCCCCCCTCCTCTGTTCTGCAACATTCCCCCTCCTCTGTTCTGTGACATTCCCCTCCCAATTCTGACATTCCCCCTCCTCTGTTCTGTGACATTCCCCTCCCAATTCTGACATTCCCCCTCCTCTGTTCTGTGACATTCCCCCTCCCGTTCTGACATTCCCCCTCCTCTGTTCTGTGACATTCCCCTCCTCTGTTCTGCGACATTCCCCCTCCTCTGTTCTGCAGCATCCCCCCCTCCTCTGTCCTGTGACATTCCCCCCCCCGTTCTGACGTTCCCCCCCCCGTTCTGACGTTCCCCCCCCGTTCTGACGTTCCCCCCCGTTCTGACGTTCCCCCCCGTTCTGACGTTCCCCCCCGTTCTGACGTTCCCCCCCGTTCTGACGTTCCCCCCCCGTTCTGACGTTCCCCCCCGTTCTGACGTTCCCCCCCGTTCTGACGTTCCCCCTCCGTTCTGACGTCCCCCTCCGTTCTGACGTTCCCCCTCCGTTCTGACGTTCCCCCCCGTTCTGACGTTCCCCCCCGTTCTGACGTTCCCCCGTTCTGACGTTCCCCCCGTTCTGACATTCCCCACCCGTTCTGACATTCCCCCCCCTCTGTTCTGTGACATTCCCCCTCCTCCCTAGTGTGACATTCCCCCTCCTCCCTAGTGTGACATTTCCCCTACTCTGTTCTGTGACATTCTCCCTCCTCTGTTCTGTGACATTCCCCCTCCCGTTCTGACATTCCCCCTCCCGTTCTGACATTCCCCCTCCTCTGTTGTGACATTCCCCCTCCAGTTCTGACATTCCCCCTCCTCTGTTCTGTGACATTTCCCCTCCCGTTCTGACACTCCCCCCTCCTCTGTTCTGTGACATTCCCCTCCCCGCTCTGACATTCCCCCTCCTCTGTTCTGCGACATTCCCCCTCCTCTGTTCTGCGACATTCCCCCTCCTCTGTTCTGCGACATTCCCCCTCCTCTGTTCTGCGACATTCCCCCTCCTCTCTTCTGGGACATTCCCCCTCCTCTGTTCTGTGACATTCTCCCTCTCGTTCTGACATTCCCCTCCTCTGTTCTGTGACATTCCCCTCCTCCCTAGTGTGACATTCCCCCTCCTCCCTAGTGTGACATTTCCCCTACTCTGTTCTGTGACATTCTCCCTCCTCTGTTCTGTGACATTCCCCCTCCCGTTCTGACATTCCCCTCCGTTCTGACATTCCCCCTCCCGTTCTGACATTCCCCCTCCTCTGTTCTGTGACATTTCCCCTCCCGTTCTGACACTCCCCCTCCTCTGTTCTGTGACATTCCCCTCCCCGCTCTGACATTCCCCCTCCTCTGTTCTGCGACATTCCCCCTCCTCTGTTCTGCGACATTCCCCCTCCTCTGTTCTGCGACATTCCCCCTCCTCTGTTCTGTGACATTCCCCTCCTCTCTTCTGGACATTCCCCCTCCTCTGTTCTGTGACATTCTCCCTCTCGTTCTGACATTCCCCTCCTCTGTCTGTGACATTCCCCTCCCCGTTCTGACATTCCCTCCCCGTTCTGACATTCCCCCTCCTCTGTTCTGCGACATTCCCCCTCCTCTGTTCTGCGACATTCCCCCTCCTCTGTTCTGCGGCATTCCCCTTCCTTTGTTCTGCGACATCCCCCCACCCGTTCTGTGACGTTCCCCCCACCTGTTCTGTGACGTTACCCCTCCTCTGTTCTGTGACGTTCCTCCCAGTTCTGATGTTCCCCCCGTTCTGAGGTTCCCCCCACCTGTTCTGTGACATCCCCCCTGTTCTGTGACGTCCCGCCCCCTCTGTTCCGCGACGTCCCGCGCCCCCCCCATTCCGCGACGTCCCGCTCCCCCTCTCCGTTCAGCGACGTTCTCCCCCTCCGTTCCGCGACTTTCTGCTCCCCCCTCCGTTCCGCGACGTTCCGCCCCCCTCTCCGTTCTGCGAGATTGCAGCCCTCTGTCTGTTCTGTGATATTTCACCTCTCTCCCCACCCCTGTCTGTTTGGTGACGTCTGCACTCCGTCTGTTCTGCGACTTCCCCACCCGTCTGTTCTGCGACTCCACCTTCCTTTCTGTGAACCCCCCTCCCTCCCGTTCTGTGAGATTCCCCCCGGTCTGTGACATTCCTAGCCTATGTTCTGTGACATTCCCCCCTTCTGTTCTGTGACATCCCACCCTTCTGTTCTGTGACATCCCACCCTTCTGTTCTGTGACATCCCATCCTTCTGTGACATCCCTCCCTTCTGTTCTGTGACATCCCTCCCTTCTGTTCTGTGACATCCCTCCCTTCTGTTCTGTGACATCCCTCCCTTCTGTTCTGTGACATCCCTCCCTTCTGTTCTGTGACATCCCTCCCTTCTGTTCTGTGACATCCGTCCCTTCTGTTCTGTGATATCCCTCCTTTCTGTTCTGTGACGTTCCCCCCTTCTCTGTTCTGTGCCTTCTCCCTCCCTCTGTTCTGTGCCTTCCCCCTCCCTCTGTTCTGTGCCTTCCCCCTCTTTGTTCTGTGATGTTCCCCCTCTTTGTTCTGTGACGTTCCCCCTCTTTGTTCTGTGATGTTCCCCCTCTTTGTTCTGTGATGTTCCCCCTCTTTGTTCTGTGACGTTCCCCCTCTTTGTTCTGTGACGTTCCCCCTCTTTGTTCTGTGACGTTCCCCCTCTTTGTTCTGTGACGTTCCCCTTCTTTGTTCTGTGACGTTCCCCTCTTTGTTCTGTGACGTTCCCCCTCTTTGTTCTGTGACGTTCCCCCTCTTTGTTCTGTGACGTTCCCCCTCTTTGTTCTGTGACGTTCCCCCTCTTTGTTCTGTGACGTTCGCCCCCCGTTCTGTTACGTCCCCCCGTTCTGTTACGTCCCCCCGTTCTGTTACGTCCCCCCGGTCTGTTACGTCCCCCCCGTTCTGTGACGTCCCCCCCCCCTTCTGTGACGTCCCCCCCCCTTCTGTGACGTCCCCCCCCCCTTCTGTGACGTCCCCCCCCTTCTGTGACGTCCCCCCCCCGTTCTGTGACGTCCCCCCCCGTTCTGTGACGTCCCCCCCCGTTCTGTGACGTCCCCCCCCCGTTCTCTGATGTCCCCCCATGTTCTGTGACATCCTCCCCCGTTCTGTGACGTCCCTCCAATCTGTTCTGTGGAGTTTCCCCCCTCTGTTCTGTGACATTCCCTTCCCCCCCGGTTCTGTGACATTCTCCCTCTCTCCCCACCCCTCTCTCTTTTCTGTGAGATTCCCCCTCTCTCCCCACTTCTCTCTCTGTTCCGTGACATTCCTCCTCTCCCCACCTCTCTGTTCTGTGACATTCCTCACTCCTCACCTCTCTGTTCTGTGACATTCCCCCTCTCTCCCACCTCTGTCTGTTCTTTGACATTCCCCCTCTCCCCACCTCTCTGTTCTGTGACATTCCCGCTCTTTCCTCACCTTTCTGTTCTGTGACATTCCCACTCTCTCCCTCCTCTGTCTGTTCTGTGACATTCCCCCTCTCCCCACCTCTCTGTCCTGTCACATTCCCCCCCCCCGTCCTGTGACATTCCCCCCTCTCTGTCCTGTGACATTCCCCCTCTCCTCTGTCCTGTGACATTCCTCCCCTCCTCTGTCCTGTGACATTCCCCCCCCCCTCTGTCCTGTGACATTCCCCCTCCTCTGTTCTGTGACATTCCCCCTGCCTCTGTTCTGTGACATTCCCCCTCCTCTGTTCTGTGACATTCCCCTCCCCGTTCTGACATTCCCCCTCCTCTGTTCTGTGACATTCCCCTCCCGTTCTGCGGCATTCCCCCTCCTCTGTTCTGCGGCATTCCCCCTCCTCTGTTCTGCGACATTCCCCCTCCTCTGTTCTGCGACATTCCCCTCCCCGTTCTGACATTCTCCCTCTTCTGTTCTGTGACATTCCCCTCCCTGTTCTGACATTCCCCTCCCCGTTCTGACATTCCCCTCCCGTTCTGACATTCCCCCTCCTGTGTTCTGCGACATTCCCCCTCCTCTGTTCTGTGACATTCCCCCTCCTCTGTTCTGTGACATTCCCCTCCCCATTCTGACATTCTCCTCCTCTGTTCTGTGACATTCCCCCTCCCGTTCTGACATACTCCCCCCGTTCTGACATTCTCCCCCCGTTCTGACATTCTCCCCCCGTTCTGACATTCTCCCCCGTTCTGACATTCTCCCCCCGTTCTGACATTCTCCCCCCGTTCTGACATTCCCCTCCCGTTCTGACATTCCCCTCCCGTTCTGACATTCCCCCCCCGTTCTGACATTCCCCTCCCCGTTCTGACATTCCCCCTCCCCCGTTCTGACATTCCCCTCCTCTGTTCTGCGACATTCCTCCTCCTCTGTTCTGCGACATTCCTCCTCCTGTGTTCTGCCATTCCCCCTCCGTTCTGACATTCCCCCTCCTCTGTTCTGTGACATTCCCCTACCCGTTCTGACATTCCCCCTCCGCTGTTCTGCGACATTCCCCTTCTCTGTTCTGCGACATTCCCCCTCCTCTGTTCTGCGATATTCCCCCTCCCGTTCTGACATTCCCCCTCCTCTGTTCTGCGACATTCCCCCTCCTCTGTTCTGCGACATTCCCCCTCCTCTGTTCTGTGACATTCCCCTCCCAATTCTGACATTCCCCCTCCTCTGTTCTGTGACATTCCCCTCCCAATTCTGACATTCCCCCTCCTCTGTTCTGTGACATTCCCCCTCCCGTTCTGACATTCCCCCTCCTCTGTTCTGTGACATTCCCCTCCTCTGTTCTGCAGCATCCCCCCCTCCTCTGTCCTGTGACATTCCCCCCCCGTTCTGACGTTCCCCCCCCCGTTCTGACGTTCCACCCCTGTTCTGACGTTCCCCCCGTTCTGACGTTCCCCCCCCGTTCTGACGTTTCCCCCCTGTTCTGACGTTTCCCCCCGTTCTGACGTTCCCCCCCGTTCTGACGTTCCCCCCCGTTCTGACGTTCCCCCCCGTTCTGACGTTCCCCCCCGTTCTGACGTTCCCCCGTTCTGACGTTCCCCCCGTTCTGACGTTCCCCCCGTTCTGACGTTCCCCCTCCGTTCTGACGTTCCTCCTCCGTTCTGACGTTCCCCCCCGTTCTGACGTTCCCCCCCGTTCTGACGTTCCACCCCGTTCTGACGTTCCCCCCCGTTCTGACGTTCCCCCCCGTTCTGACATTCCCCCCGTTCTGACATTCCCCACCCGTTCTGACATTCCCCCCCCTCTGTTCTGTGACATTCCCCCTCCTCCCTAGTGTGACATTCCCCCTCCTCCCTAGTGTGACATTTCCCCTACTCTGTTCTGTGACATTCTCCCTCCTCTGTTCTGTGACATTCCCCCTCCCGTTCTGACATTCCCCTCCCGTTCTGACATTCCCCTCCTCTGTTGTGACATTCCCCTCCCGTTCTGACATTCCCCCTCCTCTGTTCTGTGACATTTCCCCTCCCGTTCTGACACTCCCCCTCCTCTGTTCTGTGACATTCCCCTCCCCGCTCTGACTTTCCCCCTCCTCTGTTCTGCGACATTCCCCCTCCTCTGTTCTGCGACATTCCCCCTCCTCTGTCTGCGACATTCCCCCTCCTCTGTTCTGCGACATTCCCCCTCCTCTCTTCTGGGACATTCCCCCTCCTCTGTTCTGTGACATTCTCCCTCTCGTTCTGACATTCCCCTCCTCTGTTCTGTGACATTCCCCCTCCTCCCTAGTGTGACATTCCCCCTCCTCCCTAGTGTGACATTTCCCCTACTCTGTTCTGTGACATTCTCCCTCCTCTGTTCTGTGACATTCCCCCTCCCGTTCTGACATTCCCCCTCCCGTTCTGACATTCCCCCTCCTCTGTTGTGACATTCCCCCTCCCGTTCTGACATTCCCCCTCCTCTGTTCTGTGACATTTCCCCTCCCGTTCTGACACTCCCCTCCTCTGTTCTGTGACATTCCCCTCCCCGCTCTGACATTCCCCCTCCTCTGTTCTGCGACATTCCCCCTCCTCTGTTCTGCGACATTCCCCCTCCTCTGTTCTGCGACATTCCCCCTCCTCTGTTCTGTGACATTCCCCCTCCTCTCTTCTGGGACATTCCCCCTCCTCTGTTCTGTGACATTCTCCCTCTCGTTCTGACATTCCCCTCCTCTGTTCTGTGACATTCCCCTCCCCGTTCTGACATTCCCCTCCCCGTTCTGACATTCCCCCTCCTCTGTTCTGCGACATTCCCCCTCCTCTGTTCTGCGACATTCCCCCTCCTCTGTTCTGCGGCATTCCCCTTCCTTTGTTCTGCGACATCCCCCCACCCGTTCTGTGACGTTCCCCCCACCTGTTCTGTGACGTTACCCCTCCTCTGTTCTGTGACGTTCCTCCCCAGTTCTGATGTTCCCCCCGTTCTGAGGTTCCCCCCACCTGTTCTGTGACATCCCCCCTGTTCTGTGACGTCCCGCCCCCTCTGTTCCGCGACGTCCCGCGCCCCCCCATTCCGCGACGTCCCGCTCCCCCTCTCCGTTCAGCGACGTTCTCCCCCTCCGTTCCGCGACTTTCTGCTCCCCCCCTCCGTTCCGCGACGTTCCGCCCCCCTCTCCGTTCTGCGAGATTGCAGCCCTCTGTCTGTTCTGTGACTATTTCACCTCTCTCCCCACCCCTGTCTGTTTGGTGACGTTCTGCCACTCCGTCTGTTCTGCGACTTCCCCACCCGTCTGTTCTGCGACTCCACCTTCCCTTTCTGTGAACCCCCCTCCCTCCCGTTCTGTGAGATTCCCCCCGGTCTGTGACATTCTAGCCTATGTTCTGTGACATTCCCCCCTTCTGTTCTGTGACATCCCACCCTTCTGTTCTGTGACATCCCACCCTTCTGTTCTGTGACATCCCATCCTTCTGTGACATCCCTCCCTTCTGTTCTGTGACATCCCTCCCTTCTGTTCTGTGACATCCCTCCCTTCTGTTCTGTGACATCCCTCCCTTCTGTTCTGTGACATCCCTCCCTTCTGTTCTGTGACATCCCTCCCTTCTGTTCTGTGACATCCGTCCCTTCTGTTCTGTGATATCCCTCCTTTCTGTTCTGTGACGTTCCCCCCTTCTCTGTTCTGTGCCTTCTCCCTCCCTCTGTTCTGTGCCTTCCCCCTCCCTCTGTTCTGTGCCTTCCCCCTCTTTGTTCTGTGATGTTCCCCCTCTTTGTTCTGTGACGTTCCCCCTCTTTGTTCTGTGATGTTCCCCCTCTTTGTTCTGTGATGTTCCCCCTCTTTGTTCTGTGACGTTCCCCCTCTTTGTTCTGTGACGTTCCCCCTCTTTGTTCTGTGACGTTCCCCCTCTTTGTTCTGTGACGTTCCCCTTCTTTGTTCTGTGACGTTCCCCCTCTTTGTTCTGTGACGTTCCCCCTCTTTGTTCTGTGACGTTCCCCCTCTTTGTTCTGTGACGTTCCCCCTCTTTGTTCTGTGACGTTCCCCCTCTTTGTTCTGTGACGTTCGCCCCCCGTTCTGTTACGTCCCCCCGTTCTGTTACGTCCCCCCGTTCTGTTACGTCCCCCCGGTCTGTTACGTCCCCCCGTTCTGTGACGTCCCCCCCCTTCTGTGACGTCCCCCCCCCTTCTGTGACGTCCCCCCCCCTTCTGTGACGTCCCCCCCCTTCTGTGACGTCCCCCCCCGTTCTGTGACGTTCCCCCCCGTTCTGTGACGTCCCCCCCCGTTCTGTGACGTCCCCCCCCCGTTCTCTGATGTCCCCCCATGTTCTGTGACATCCTCCCCCGTTCTGTGACGTCCCTCCAATCTGTTCTGTGGAGTTTCCCCCCTCTGTTCTGTGACATTTCCTTCCCCCCCGGTTCTGTGACATTCTCCCTCTCTCCCCACCCCCTCTCTCTTTTCTGTGAGATTCCCCCTCTCTCCCCACTTCTCTCTCTGTTCCGTGACATTCCTCCTCTCCCCACCTCTCTGTTCTGTGACATTCCCTCACTCCTCACCTCTCTGTTCTGTGACATTCCCCCTCTCTCCCACCTCTGTCTGTTCTTTGACATTCCCCCTCTCCCACCTCTCTGTTCTGTGACATTCCCGCTCTTTCCTCACCTTTCTGTTCTGTGACATTCCCACTCTCTCCCTCCTCTGTCTGTTCTGTGACATTCCCCCTCTCCCCACCTCTCTGTCCTGTCACATTCCCCCCCCCCGTCCTGTGACATTCCCCCCTCTCTGTCCTCTGACATTCCCCCTCTCCTCTGTCCTGTGACATTCCTCCCCTCCTCTGTCCTGTGACATTCCCCCCC